>NC_056742.1:379758193-379865693 GCF_019279795.1 Protopterus annectens
TGTGTTTTGGAAGTTGATTGAACAGTAGACTGTTTAAGGATATTTTAAACTTACCTCCAAAAGAGTTTGTTGCCTGGGTAACTTTATTTGTGGAAGCATTATGCTTTGGTTAGATATATGGCACTGTTTCAGGAATGGCTGCCTACCTGCTTTGAACAGATATAAAAGAGTAGAGGAATTTGTTTTATTTTTCAACTTTTTGAAAATGGTGCTTCTTTCTTGCAATTTGCACTTTAGTTCTTAAGTTGTTTGAAAGCCAGGAACAGCTTGAGACAACCTCTTACTTGCCTAGTAGTGGCAGGAGGGATTAGGACTTGATTTTCCATTAGATTTATTCCACAGCGTACTAAGTGGCAATGATCCTTGAAGAAATGGAGCTGACTTCAGGCAGTCTGATCTAGGTTTTCCATCAGGAGATGGTCTTTGAAAGGAGAAAAATAATTTTGTGTAATGAGGTCATGTGGAGGCTTAATTCTTTTAAATGCTCAGTAAAAAAATTAAAAGGGTAGTAGTCCACTGATACTGTATAACTGGACAACAGTTGATATTCATTAATCTAAAGAACCTGAGTAATAAGTTAATGAGAGAGTGCTTCCCTGCAGAAGTATTAGGGCAGGTGAAGGAAGGTATCCTTTTAAGACTTCAGGGTCAGAGAGGCACTGGTCTAGTCGTGGCCTCTGTTCACCACCCATTTAAGCTCTGTGTTGCCAGAGGAAATAAGTAGATAATTGTCTTTTCAGACTTCTTGCAGAGTACAACAGAATTAGGTGGGAGTGAGTATGCATCTTTCCTATGGAAATTGCACAGGAACCTCTAGTGGCTAAGTGTATACTCTGTCATGACCCGTATTAATTTTCATGATGTGTGAAAGCAATAATGGGTACAACAGTGCTGCAGTTAGTGGTGCTGCCTGCTTACAGCAAGAGGTTCTTTACTTCATTTAAGTGCCGTTGTACCTTCTGTGCAGTTTCTGTTTGTTCTCCATGCTTCTCTTTGAATTTTCTCCTGGTGCTCTGTTTTCCTCCCTCCTCCCAAGTACATGTGGTAGGTGAATTGGCTGTTCCAAAATTGCTGGTAGGTGCTAGTGTAGTGTGTGGGTGAGCAAATGGGTTCTATTTTCAAATCTCAAAATACTGAAATACAGAATTTTAGTATCTCGAGACGAGTCATGAAAATCCACTACATTGAAAGATTAAAATAACGAACGTCACTATACTGAAAGCTCATAATACTGAATCTTCAGTATCTGATGTTCTGTTTTTTTATTGTACCCACCGCCATACAAATAAAAATGCAAACATAACCTTCCTCCCTACACCATCACAAACCAAAAGAAAACACACACAGACCAACAAAACTCTAGTAATCTATGTTTAAGCAGAGGGTGGGCAAGCTCCCCCTGCTCCCCCACACCACTATATATATATATATATATATATATATCAACTCCAAGGTCAAACTACCAAGAAAAAAACAACAAACCTACCATTACAGAGCCTGCACTTCCACTGCACACTGTCAAAACTATACCTGCGAGAAGCACATATACTATACATGTACAAAAATCACCACTTTCAACACTTACACACACGCTGTCACCTACCTACCCCAACCTACTCCTAAAACTTCCGAACAAATTAAAACATAACACATTTCTATCCAAAACCCTTGCACACTACACACCTACCTGAATCTCAGCACATAACCACACATTGGCCACCATGTGTACATCCCAGAAACACCTTAAAGGGACAGCATACTATACACAACAGACCACAACACAACTACTTAAGATTCGGCATGCTCAGTTTCATTATTATGCAGTTTTGAACAACTGAACTTTCATGATTCTCATCTCGAGAGACTGAAATTTGGTATTTCGAGATTTGAAAGTAGAACCATGTAAGTGTGTATGCTTGTGTATGTACACTTATGTTCTGTGATAGACTGGTGCCTTGTAGTTTCTATGACTTTCACTCATTGTTTGCCAAGATAGGATCTGCTGTTCCTGTGACCCTTTACAAGGAAAATCTGTTTTGAATAAAATCAGTAATGGATGTGAGAGTGACATTGTTATTGAAGAGAGCAGAACCTCTATCAGGGAACATACCAGGTCGATTGCATCTATAAATATTTTGTTTAGTATTGGTGATGATAAACTGGTGGATTAGTGTTGTGCATCTACAATGGTTTATATTCCTTGAGTTTCTTTTTTAAGAAGTTTAATTTTTAATCCACAGTGGTTTGGGAGATAGAGTTGTACTGGGAGAGAAGGACATTTGTATGGAAATGATGTATTTTTTCATCTTCAGATGAAAGGTGATGTCTTAGACTGAGAAAAAGTTGTTGAAATCCTGCTCCATATCAGAGTGAGATAATTGAAAGTCCAAATCTTCTTCAGTGCAAAATTAAGGATTATTAAATTTTTAAACAAGTTTTTCATTTTTTTTTTTGCACCCTTCCTTTGCATTGTTCTCCCATATCCATTAGATGTTCTTGCATGTGACTGTTGCAGTATTCAAAACAGTAGGGATCCCCTGCCAAGGGTGGCCTGACACCCAGCCAATATACCAAAGCCTTTAGGTTGCTTTAAGTTATGCTGTATGTCACACACATGCTCCTCACGTAGTGTAGAGCATAAAGGTAATGTCTGGGCATTCTGTCCTTAGAATGTCTTTGCCGCCAGTCTGAATGCCATCTCTCATAGTCAGTCTGAACGCCCGAGTTGTTGCTGGTGTACCTTGCTGTTGAGATAAGGGCCACATTGGGGTTTTTTGCTCATCTTCTTTTTGCTTTTTACTTTTGCATTGTTGTGGAGTTTCATGCCATCCAGAAAGGGTAAATGCGTAGGAGACAGTTTCTCCATAAAGACCATCACGAGCAGTGCTTGTTTTGTTAAGGTGCTTTTCATGATCATACGTCCTGTACTGTTTGTCAGGCTTTTGTTCCAAAGACTTTATGTAGTTGTCTTTCATCCTTTGCTACTTATCTCAAAAACCAGCTTCTAAAACTTTTAATGAAAGACGCTATGGAGGCCTGAGGGTTAGCCGTCTTCAAAGAAGAAGGCCCGAAAAGTCAGGTCAGATTCTTCAGCAGTGCCTCCTACATTGGACATCTCTCGAGAAACTGATGAAAGCCCGGAGATTCACTTGGCTCCTGGGTTGGATTCTTCTGTTGTGACCATTTTGGAGGCTGGCATGGATCCTGCTGCTCGTAAATTCTCAAAGGCCTTGCAGATGTCCTCTGTGCTCATTGCACCTTAGAAGGAGATAAAATAAAATCCCCATTTTTAGTCCTAACAGGGTTTGTACTTTTGTCCTTATGATGAGAACCCATGAAACTTAAAACTTTAAAACTCTGTGTGAGGTTATATAATGACTGAAGTAGCACAAACACAGGGACTGAAGTTTTAGAAGAAATTCAAGTGTTCCTGCCAACATATGAGAAAGACCTATAAAGGTATGCAGATGTCTGAGGGGGTAGCCGGCCTTAGGCATAGGCCAACTAGGCAGCCGCCTAGGGCACCACTCTAGCAGGGGCACTTTTTCAATATTTATTTGAGTAGGTAGACCAGGATGGGGGCACCGAGTAGTATGGTGGAGGGTGCCATGGAGCCCTTTTGCCTAGGGCACCAACTGACCTAAGGCCATTCCCAGTATGTTGCCACCCACTTTTGGTGAGATTACAAATAAAGAGGAATAGTAGAAAGTTTATTAGAGGGGGTTAGTATAAAGAGGTGAGCATGATGGTGCATGTTGGATGTGGCTACACTTGCACCTCCCAGCTGACGTTCAGCTAATTAAACCTGCTCCTATTTTGTTATTTTACTTTGTTTTCCTTGTACTTGTAGAATTGAATGAAGAAGTCATTCAGAGAGGAGCAGATAGACATGTGACATATGTATGCTGTCCTGCAAACTAGGAGATATTTTGAATGCCCTAAGTGGGAAGAAGTATTGATATCATATTGTCAATGTACCTAATATTATTTAGGTCTCCCTCCTTCAGTGCTGAAATATTAACTTCAGTTTACTGCTTCATTATGGCATGCTACCTATCACTTGGGATGTCTCGTATTGTGGCTGGAAATCCCTCTCTCCTGGAGTGGGTGAGCCAGCAAAAAGCTGCCACTTTACTGTTCACTCTACTGTACCTCCAGTGGCCAAGGCACTAGTTGCACTTGGCCACTTTGGGTAATAATTAGGGTTCCATTCCTCTGTGCTAGAGGTGGCTGCAAGCATTTGTGTATCAAATCAGAGGGGTGAACTTGAACCTTGATTACAGAGTTTGTTTGAAGAGTAATGAGTGGGCATAACTTGTCAGAGGTTCAGTGTTAGTGTCACTGTGGAAAGGAGAACGATCTTTTGAAGTGATTTGTCACATGTCAGTGACTTACCTTTGGAACCATCATATGTGGTGCATAAAGAACCTATTTGTATCTTCTCCCCATCAGCAAACGTTTTCATACTTTTTTTTTCTTTAGCACTATCCTTTATAAAAGATTTGTTTTCTCCTCACTGATACCATTGGAAAAAAACGTGACCTTTAATCTCAGTGACATCAACTTGGGGAGGAAATGTGGTAACATCCATAGACTTTAATGGACGTGTGCCGCACATGTGCAGAGGCATGTCGATTAAACCCTATGGACCCCTGCATAACATGAGGACACAGAGAAACACTAAATTTATTTAGGCCATGGTTTCAATAAAAAAGTTTTAAAAACTTTTTTTTATTAAAAAAAAATGGCTGAAATGAAACCGAACCACGGGAAAATACATTGTGGCACTTGACTCACCTGATGAAACTATGCATAATTAATTGTGCCAAATCACATTATGTCATATAAGTCTGAACAATTTACATTTCGTTTCTTGAGAGGAACGTAGTTGTATTAGAGAGAGAAAAGGAAAAAAAGATGTAAATAAAATTCCCAATGAGAATTGCATGTAGAGGATTGCAAACAGTTAAAAATAATTTTGGTAGGTTACAGTGATACAAAACTTATAGGAATAGTACTTTAGCTCCTTTTGATGGTACAGAAACAAGGAAGATAGCTAGGAGTAAGTGTATAGTTTAAAAATGTTATGGCTCTCCTTAGAAATGTTTTCAGTACAATGAATTTACTTTAGTTTATGTGCTAACAAGTAAACCTAAAGTAGCTGGAGAAGTGAAAGTCTGGAATAAGGAATTGCAGTCACTGAAGCAAACATACCTCTTAACCTCTTAATGCAAAAAATCTGGACAAAGCCTAAAATAATCAAGAGACAAAGACCCAAAAAAATAGGGGCGTATTTTAAATACTGCTGTTATGAATGTAGAAAGTTGCTAGACTAACAGGATTTGCATTAGCATGCATTTTCTGAATGATATGATGTCTGAAATTCAAATGTATATCATTATTTATTGACTTCAGTCCTTGGGTGATTTGCCAGAAAACCACACATTTTATAAGGAACAGACCAAAAATGCGAGGCAAAAATCTGTACAGTTGAGAGGCATGAATCAGATTGTCTAACAGCAAGATTCAGTGTTAACAAAATTATACATGTTATGATTGTAGATTCTTGTCTGTAGTTAACAAGCACAACACTACTGAAGCCTATCTAAAGTGCAGTAGAAGTCAGTTTTGGTTAATAGAGTAAAAATTCCATTGTCACATATAGTAAACGAAGATCAAGCCAGCTTTATATATAATAGACGTACATGCGGTAATATTAGGAGGCTATTAACCGTTATTGAATTCTTAAGTAGAGAAAATCAAGAAGTCGGGTTAGATATAGAAAAGGCTTTTGATTCTTTAAATTGAGACTACCTGTTTATAAAGTATTATCTTTATTTGAACTCCCGTTCTCATTTATTTCACTCATAATGAGTATAATATATATATATATATATATATATATATATATATATATATATATATATATATATATATATATATAAATAATTTAGTTTATGTTAAACTTGGCCCATTTACATTAGAGTCCATTCTTCTAACTAAAGGTAGTAAACAAGGTTGCCCTATGTCACCCATTCTGTTTGCACTGGCAGTTGAAATCTATGCCATATTAATATGAAATAGTCCAAAGATAAAAGGTATTGTATTGATATATGTCATCAACACAATGCTAGAAGTCTAAACCTCAAAATGCACTCACTCGAGGCACTCCTTAAATTGGAGAACATCAACATCTGTACAGTGACAGAGACTTGGTTCAAGGCTCCAGAGAACACCCCTGCATTACCAGGCTATAATTCGTACCGCACCTTTTGGTCAACTAACCTGGACCGAAACACTAAAGGCAAAGTCGTGTCCGTATTCATTAAGGATATCCACACCTCCAGGCTAGTTGCTCATCATAATACATCCTAGATTATCTAAGTGCAACTAACTCTGGGCAAGGCCACAATCCAAATTGTAACTTGCTACAGATCCCCCACCATGCCCTAGGATTCCCACTCCTTATTTCTTGATGCACTGGAAAATATTAGGGTACAACCTAGCACCCTAAAAATGGACAATTTCAACTACCCCACCATTAACTGGGAAAACTACTGATGTACCAACTCTTTTGCTCAATGTTTTCTGGAATTCATAAATTCCAACGCCTTGGATCACCTTATCCACACCCCCACCAGGGTCAGCAATATCCTAGACCTGGTCATTAGCAACATGGGCGACCAGTGTTACACACCAGAGGTCAATTTCTCATTGGTGAGTTCCGACCACAAGCTAATCACCCTAGACATCCACATCACACACCCACCCGCCATTAGGGAAACCACAGTAAAAACTTTCTCCAAAGCCAACTTCACGCTTCTTAAAACAGAAGTGGCAAACTTCATGACACCCATGCAGACAGACAGTAGAGGTACGACTGCTGAATCCTACACAAATGCACTTTATAGGCACTTACACGAGTGCATGGATCATGCTATCCTTCAAAAAAAAGGAAGCCAATCTGGTGGTCCCCTGTCATAAACAAACTCTACAACAGAAGAAAGAAACTGCTGCAAAAAAGAGTAAAATCCCATGATTGGAGGAACTCCCTGGTAAGCCTAAGAAGCTGAGATCCCTCATAAAATCCTCCAAAGCTAGTTATGAAAACAAAATCACCACTGCTTCTAAAGACAACCACAAAGCATTCTATAGCTATGTCAAGAATTTCAATGGCAACACTCAGATCTGCTCTGAGTTGCAGCAAAATGGCACTAAATATACAGAACCAACTGATATTGCCAACATCCTGGCAGATAGGTTCATTGCTAACTTTACCCCGTTATACTCCCTAAAGGGCCCATCTCTATACCGGAAGAATACAAAGTTCGTTTAATCATGGTTGCACAGGTAAAAACCACACTCTCCAAAGCCAAGAACACAGCATCCATGGGACCTGACAACATCCTAGGCTGTATTCTGCATGAACTACAGAATGAACTGGCACCCCACCTAAGTACCATGTTCAATCATAGCCTCACCTCAGGCTTTGTGCCCACTGAATGGCGCACAGCGACGGTTATTCCACTTCACAAAGGAGGATCCACCACGGGCCCCGGGAACTACAGCCCCATTAGCCTGATGAGCCTGGTCTGCAAGGCCATGGAATGTATTATCATGGAACTTATAAACAAAGACATTGACAATATCCAAACTCTAGACACCACCCAGTTCGAGTTTGTAAAAGGCAGGTCATGTCTCCTAAACCTGATAGACTTCTGTGAAGCAGTCACCAAAGCAGTAGATGAGGGTGGTTCACACAGCCTATCTAGATCTTGCCAAGGCTTTTGACACCATCCCCCACTCTGGAATTATAGGTAAACTTACTAAACTAGGCATAAATCCCTATGTCACAAGATGGGTTGCCAATTGGCTCGCTGACAGAACCCACACTGTGAAAGTAGCAGACTTCAAATCCAGCTTCAGACCAGTGACAAGTGGAGTACCACAGGGTTCAGTCCTGGGTCCTCTCCTGATGACTGCAAACTAGGAGCCATAATCAAAACTCCTAACAATGTGGGCATCCTACAAAAGGGCCTCACTGAGATAGATGCCTGGTGTCAAAGCCATAGCCTCAAGCTCAATGCCAAAAAGTGCATTGTCATCCCCTTTGGTAAAAACGCTGTACCCATGAACTACCACATAGGCGGTAGTCTACTTAACACCAAAAGTGTGATGAGACCTTGGGACACAGGTGGACATTAGTCTGTCCATTGATAATCACATTGCCACAGTAGTCAGGAAATCCTTCTTCGTGGCACACCTCATCACAAAAGGTTCCACAAAGAGGGAAAAAAGAGGTCATTGTTCTCCTCTAATCGTCACTCATTAGACCCATTATAGAGTAGAATGCCCCTTTTGGTATGTACCTCACAAGACATCTACAACAACTGGAAAGGCCGCAGAAATACCTTACAAAGATTACCGGGCTCAAACAGATGCCCTACTCAGACCATCTCAAAAAACTTCAGCTTTACTCCGTCACATATCGCCTACTCAGAGGCGATCTCTGCCTAACATACAAAGCTATGTCAAGCCCAGAGCTGTTGGATATGCTCCACTTAAAGAAATCCCAATCCCTCCAAGCTACACGCTCTAGGGACCTAAACCTTGTCACCACAATAAACAGAACATGTTGGAGGGATAGATTTCTGTCCCAGGGAGTTCCCATACTCCAGAACAAGCTACCTATCTATATCAAACAAAGCTCCTCATTAGCACTCTTCAAGAATAATGTTGATGATTGGATGAGAAATGGGAAATTCACCCCGGGATCACTTTTGTGGCTTTGCTTGACAGGGGCACAGGTAAATAATTTTCTTTGGCAGCGAAAGCCAAGGTACCTTTTTGGCTAGGTTTATATAGGCCCTAGGGCCAATAGCCTAGTACCTTTAAACCTATAATACTAAAATAATGTAATTTGCAGATGATACACTTCTCATATTACCTAACTCAAAATAACACTAAATGAATTAGAGTCTTTCATAATGAAATTTCACACCACTTCTGGTCTTCATTTCAACAAATTAAATCAAAATTCTTGTTTTTGAATAAAAAAGAAAGAAATGCAAGTTGGTAGAAACCAAATTATTGGCAGGCAAGAAACTTCTGTTGACTATTTGGGTATTATTTTATATAAGACTATAGAGGAAACAGTAGTTGAAAATTACAGTAATGTTATAAACGTAATCAAAACTCACATGGATAAGAGGATTAAAATGTTTATTTCTTTTGAGGATAGATTACAACTAATAAAGACACTTTTGCCCAAGACTTTGTATATAGCAACCATATTCCTATGATTACTGAGAGGGACTTTCTTAAGGATATAAATACACTTTTATTAAAATTTCTGTGGTTTCCTAATAGAAATAGAATTGCTTGTATACACCACACCATATTAGACCCTGGGATCAAGGAGGGATTAGATTTTTTTATATAGAAACCTATATTAAAGCCCTGTAACTAAACATTATCATAAATTGGATAGACCCAAGCTACTCCTTAAATTGGCAATTGTTACATTTAACCATATTATTAAATGAAAGTCATTTTCCAATTAACTTCTCTTTGACTGACCAGTCTAAAAAGTTTTGGTATTTCCTCTGTTTTAATATGCAGTATAGTATATCAAAACCTACTAAACTAAATCCTATCAATCCTGTTTTTAATAGTTTTAAGAAACGTATCAGTGCAAATACAGATATCAAACTTTGGTTTGAATTACTAATACTTTTCAGCATTACAAAGAATTATTTTGACAAGGTACATAAAAACGTTCTCATCTCCTGGGAATCCAAGAATTTCATTTGCTGGAAACATTGGATGGGAAATCATAAAGTACTAGATATTCAGCACATTATGGTACAGGTTGAACTGTCTTCTCATGACTGCTCACTTTTACAAAGTGGTTTAACATACTGTCAAGATATATGCAGCATAATTAACAACTCTTCCTTTAAAAATGAACCAAAATGTATAAATTATTTTTGAGATTGTGTAAAATCATAACTTTGATAGCATTATTTCAAGAATATACAAAATATAATAATTTACAAAATAAAGCCCCAACAAAAATGTTGGCATTATATTACTAGGGGACAATCCATATGCTTATTGCCAGAAAATAAATCTAATACTTTATTTTCTGTTAAATCAACCTCGTGGTCACAATATTGGAGAGTATATGCCTGGAAATGTCTGCACAGAGCCTTTTTAACACCTGAAAATTTACCAAATTAAGTACCTGTAGGATATTTTCTTGTTGGGGATGCTCACAGGTCTGTAAAGCTGATTGGACACACATTTTTTATGAATGTACTGCTACAAACATTTTGGAGTGATACTGATAATTTATTGCAAGCCCTCTTTACAGATTTGTTTATACTATCTAAAGCTCTAGTTTTGTTAAATGTAAATGAATGGCCACATCTGAAGAAAGACAACTTGTGTGTTTGTTAAAGACAATAGTAGCAATTGCCAGAAAATGTATAACTAGGAAATGGAATTATAATATTGCACCATCTTTTGAAAATGTTTCATCCTTACTGAAGGAAACTGCACTGAAGGAGATCAAGGTCAAAGAATTTAGAATTTATCCCAAGCCATTGCCAGTCAACCATGGAGGAAAGTCCTATCCCTCATTGATACTATACAAATGAACTCTATCTCTCTCTGATAAATGTGCAGTCTGTAATTGCTTGTTTGTTAACCTAAGTATGGTGAAATGTACTGTTTTTTTTTCTTTCGTTATTTATCTTTCAGGCCAAATGTATATATTGCATATAGTTATTTATATAATAGAATTTTAGATTATGATGCAAATGTCTAAACTAATATATCGGTTTTGAAAGTAAAAACTATTTGAGAAAAAAAAAATAAAGTGCATTAGAAGTTGACCGGCCTGTTCAGTTGAGAAAAATAAACTTGCATACTGCTCTCTCAACAATTACAGCAGATTTGTTAGTGAATTAGTGTGGATGATAATGGTCATTTTATCAGGGGTATTAGTAAAATAAGGTGATTTAAAGCGCAGTGTAATGCTGGTGAAAGTGATTAAATGCTGGAGGTACTGGAAGAAAATAAAACACATCTCTTAAAGGTGCTTGTTGATCAACAAACTGCCATCGCAAACTAGGATAATTGCATTTTTTTTTTTATTATTTTAGGTAAGTACACTGGAACTAAAGGCTTTTTTCAGCTGCAGTGCTTTGTAAATTCTACAGTCTCTCCTTTTTCTCTCTAACTAGGTAAGCAGCTGTCTTACTATCACTATCTCCTCTCATAATCCAAAAGTAATACTAACAATTTAAGTAGCCCCAAGCATTGTCACTTTTTGATTATTTCACTTCTTAATCTTAAATGTAACAATACTCTCATAGTTGCTGTACTGCTAACATGTCATACTGTATTACATTATCAACCACCTTCCATTCCTTTCTAATATTTACATGGTTAAGCTGCTTGTGCTTTTCATTATTTTAATTGCTAGAAATTGCAGGTGAGATTTCAGTATCGTTTTCAATGTTATATCTCTCTGCTGCACACGTCTATTTTTCTTTCTAATGAATGTTCAACTCTCTCTCTCTCTTATATATATATATATATATATATATATATATATATATATATATATATATATATATAAAATGTATATATATGCGTTTATATTATGCTGTCGAAAACTCAGACTGTCGACAGTGTAATAATCAACACGAAAATGTCTAAACCCTCGAAGATCGAACACACACTAAACACCCAAACACAACACAAATTGCTCTATGCAGGGGGACAAGCCCCCCCCACACCCCCCGCTACTTAAATTTACCAACTCCGAGATCGCACTACATTGCAGTAAACGGAAATCTCCCCTTATGGAGATTTCCATTTACACGCGCAATGACTTTTGCTTTTGACATTTTTGTACCCACAATATCAGCTTTGATATTGTCGACCTTCGACAGGGTGAGGTAGACCCTATATGTATGTATGTATGTGGGCGCCCTTCATATGTTCAAACTTTCAGAAGTTTGAAACTCATATGGCTGACAACGTATGAGTGAACGTTTGAAAGGCTGACAAATAATAGCGGAGATCCCGCTACAGTGTGCGACTGGGAGATTACCCTTTCCTGCACTGTAGTGTAATCTCGGAGTGAGGATTTTTAAGTAGCAGGGGTGCAGGGGGGCTTGCCCCCCTGCATAACACAGTTTTACTGTGTTTTCAGGTAGGTAAATGGTGCTATTTTAGGATGTTGGTCTTTCAGACTAGCAATCATCTGGTGTCGGCCATATGAAAGCTGGCATTCTGAACGGTTGACATTCTGAACTAGACCATATATATATATATATATATATATATATATATATATATATATATATATATATATATATATATACACACACACACACACATCTATGCATGTTATGCACATGCTTTTTTCCTAAATGTTTACGTAAGCTACTGTAGATTTTTTCCTTGTCATGTATGTATACTTACCTATGTTTTGTATTCCTTTTGATGTCATGTAACACTGTTTTATGTACATGTCTAAACTGTTGTTAAATGTGGAACTTTTCTCCTCGGGCCTTTGCTGAAAACAGGTTTTATTCCAGCTGGACTTCCTGGTAAACAAAGATAGAAAAATAAATAAATAAAAATAGTATTATTTGATAACATGGTAAACATTTACACATACTACAGAAATAAACTGAGCGATTTGATGCAAACGAATCAACTAATTTAAATTTAAGGAAATCATGAACAAATCTTTTGAAAAAAAGAAAAGATATTAAATATCTATAATCATATAATAATATCATATTTGGTAGCATATTGTTGATTTGGTCTTAAATTGATGGGAAAGAGTGGGAGAGAATTCCACGACTTTAGATCCTGACCTCCAGCCAACGTCTGGAGTTTGCATGTTCTCCCTATGTCTCTCTTCGGTTCCTCCCACCTCCATAGCACATACTGAATGTTTCCATTTCAAACTTAATTAATGGAGCTGTGACCAGCAGCGCAGATAATACATGGTGTCCTCTAGGGGGGAAGAGTTGTATAGACCAACCGCTTTGGGCATTTCCTGTGGTGCGCTGTATCCTCAAGATCAGAGACTGCACACCATGTCAGGGCTAGCCACTAATGTTGCCAAATTGGCATGGGACCTGGCCTACTCCGACCTATGCCAGGGATCCATGCTAACAGTGGGAGGGCTATATTTGCTCCTATTGGCTGAATGTAAAACCAATCAACCTGCTAAACATGAGCTAAGAATTGCTGCACTCAGTGTATATTCACTGACAGGACTTAGGTTCGAAGTGGATGACATGTGGAGGATGACATGATGCTACAAAGGAGACTGGACTTCCTATTGTATCCAAGTGACAAGATGGAAGGCCAGTGCAGCAAAGCTACTTGGCTTGGGATCCAGAGCCTACTACTCAGGAGGAGGACAGGCTAGAAATTGTGTGGGAATTGTGGAGAGAGAGAGAGAGGCTTCAGAAGGCAGTGAGGAATGTTATCAGAATTAGTGATGGACTCGTAGCAATTAGACTCCAGTGTAATCTCAGCCTATGCCCCACAGCAGGGTTGTGGTAGTGAGGAAAAGGGTGGATTGAGACAGCAGGTGCAGGATCTACTAGATAAAACAGGAGAACATGAATTGGTATTGATAATGGGTGATTTGAAAGCATATATTGGGATAACTGGACTGCCTAGGTCTACATGGTGGGGCAACAGGATAAAGAAGGAGAGGCCATTCTAGACTTCTGTCTGGCAAATTGACATGATAGTCCAAGATCATATACATACATAGCCAACATGCAACTCAGGTAGACTTCCTCCTAGTAAGGAAAAGGCACTGGGGTAGAATCAGTGATCGCAAAGTCATCCCCATTGAAAAAGTCAGCCCACAGCATAAACCACTGATTGCCATAATCAGCTGCAAGCAGTGGTCAGAGAAGGCTCTAAAGTCAATAAAGACCAGGCTGAAGACCTGGAAAAGTTGACTGGAGAGGAAACAGCTTCAGTCACACAAAAACTAGGAATCCAAAAAGCAGGAAGTCACAAACCTCTCCGTATGCTGACAATAATAATTTTAGTAGTAAAACCACTTCGGTACTTAGATATGCACTTCCAAAATAGTGTAGATTCACAAGGAAAGCCAAAAGGTAGATAAAAAAGCTTTAATCCACAGATCAGAGATCTGGCACATCAAGAAGGGTATTATTAAAGGACAGCTTGTGAGAGCGTCCAGAATGTGCAGCACAAATAAATTATTTCTTGATGAAGTAGAATTTTTAAGAAATGCATTCTTAAGCAGGGGATACCCACCCGCATTGTATCAAGCTATACTGAATGAAATTATAAACAAAAGGGAACAAGATTTCCCACCCATATTGGGAACTGGGTCAGCATCAATTAAGAGACAAGAAATTAAAAATTCTAATAGACATAGCAATTTTGTGTACACATATTCCCAGGATGCAGTATTTATTGAAAATACTTTTAAGAATTTATGGCCCTTGGTCTCGATACAGGAGGAATTCACAAAAATTTTTCCAGAACAAATTTCCTTTATTAGAAAAAGAAATATTAATTTAAAGGGGCTGTTTGAACTAAATATGAACAAAACAGAAGAACAAGGGGGTTTGGTAGTTAAAAGAAAAGGGACTTTTCCATGTGGCAGGTGCCAACAATGTGCATTTCTTATTAATAAGGACCAAGTTCATATTCCTTCTTGTAACATCACCTTGCATGCCAAACACAATTTCAATTGTAATTCATCAGGGGTAGTATACATTGGGCTTTGCCAGAGTTGCCCATCATTCTATGTGGGCAAAACAGAAAGGCACTTGAAACGTAGGATATATGAACACATAAATGATATTAAGACAAAGAAAGAAACAAATGCCTTTTATAGGCACTCTCTGAATTGTAAAAATATGTCTATAAAATTTTTTGTAGTTGACAGAGTGGTACAAGATCTGAGAGGTGGAGATTGGGAGACAGCTCTTGGAATAAAAGAACTAATCTGGCAGTTGAAGCTTAATGCAACAAAGAGCCCAGGATTGAATGATGGCATTAGTGTTAGTGATATTCTCAAAGCCAAAAGAAATAGGTTAAAATAGAATTTTAAATTAAATCAACTATACTACATCTCTAAACATTTTTAAGTGGTAAATCAATATTAGTTTGAAATTAATTTGAATTTTGAAATGTTATAATTAATTTATGTATAGGTTATGTACATTTTAATAACATTGATGAATGGATTTGTATTAAATATGTTTAAGTATTTTTATAAATTTAATTAATGGTTTTGTGTTTACAAAGTTAATTATAAGAAAAACTAACACAAAACTCATTGTTAAATGGAAATAGATACACATTAGTAGTGCATGAAAATATGGTTATTACATTTCCATTTAGGTTTTTGGACACAGTTTTTAATCAGCATTTTTAAGCAAACAACAAGTCAAATATAAGTTATTATTTTTATTAACGTTTGCAAAGCATCTGTTACTAGACAGAATTGTTTACAATATACTGAATTTTGTCTTAAAATGATAGCTAGCACAATGTGTATAGTAAGTATTGCAAACTTAGTAACTGCATTTGATGGTTGGCAAAGCTGTTCACATATTTGCATAATGATTTTTTAATTAATTGGTCATAATTGTTGAATTAATAGAATCACATGGCAGGGCTGTTTTATTTAAAAGCAGAGTCTTTCAGTAACTTAGCACACTTGAAAAAGCCCGTTACGAATGGGCGAAAGCGCTTGTGATTATCGTGGTGTTTTGTTCTCTGATCTGTGGATTAAAGCTTTTTTATCTACCTTTTGGCTTTCCTTGTGAATCTACACTATTTTGGAAGTGCATATCTAAGTACCGAAGTGGTTTTACTACTAAAATTATTATTGTCAGCATACGGAGAGGTTTGTGACTTCCTGCTTTTTGACTGGAGAGGAAGTACAACAGTTCAAGGAATTACTCTGATCACTAGTACCCCAAGAATGGAAGGAAACAAGTAAAGTTGAAGGTGAAAGGCAGCACCTCAAAACAGCATTTATAAGGACTGCAGAACAGATATGTCGCTGAGCCAGGTATGGAAATAAGGTTCATAAGAAAAGCTGGTAGTGGAAAGCAGAAGTTCAGGAAGTCATCAGAATAAAGGAGTGCAGGAAAAAGTAGGAGATATTAAAAAAGAACCAGGCTAGGAAAGAATACCGGTTGGCTAACAAAGAAGCTAAGAAAGGAGTTGCAATAGTGAAGATTAAGGCATTGCAGGCACTCTACCAGCTTCTAGAATGTGACTGAGTAGGTGGCACAAACAAACTTTATCAGGTTGCAAGGCAAAGACAGAAGGATAAAGAAGATAGTTAGACACCTTCATAGGGGATACCAGCAACAACCTGCTCACCACTCCACAAGATATATCAAAGGCATATGGAAGTACTTCCAGCAGCTTTTGAATGAAGAAAACCCCACAGAAGTTGAACTGCCCCACATACAACCTACAATGAAAGAAGAGGAGACGCCCACCCTAGAAGAAGTAAGAACCGCACTGAGGAACATGACATCAGGGAAAGCAGCAGGCTCAGATGATGTCACAGCAGATATGATAAAGATACTGGATGAGACGGGAAAATGGCTGCTGAGGGTAATCATAGCAGTGTGGAGAGAAAGGCATATCCCAGATGACTGAAGAATAAGCATACTCATGCCAGTGTACAAGAACAAAGGGGACATCCATAACTGTGGGCAATACAGAGGCATCAAACTCCTGTCACATTGCATGAAAGCTCTGGAGAGGGTGATTGATAAACGGATATGCAGAGTAGTAGAATGTAAGATGGGAGATGAGCAGTTCGGATCCAGATCAGGATGTAGCACAACTGACTTGATGTTTGCAGTGAGACAGATAGTTGAGAAGAAGCTAGAGATGAGGAAAGAGTCTAACTGGGCAATCCTAGACTTGGAGAAGGCATATGACAAATTCCCAAGAAAGCTGATTTGGGAACTTCTGTGGTGGTTTGAAGTCCCAGAAACATTGGTAAAATTAGTGAAGGCTGTGTACAAGTACCCAGTGACTTATGTACAGTGTTTGGTCTCTTAGAGAGGTTCCCAGTGGGAGTGTGTGTGTGCACCAAGGTTAAGCTCTGACCCCACTGCTTTTCATACTGGTGATGGACTTCATTAGCAAACAGGTTGGAGGGGACAGATCAGCAAAGTTGCTGTATGCAGATGAGGTGGCATTACAGGCAGACTCTGACCAACAACTTCAGCTAAGGATAGGGTAATGGAATGCAAGAATGAAGGCACATAGGATGAAACTAAGTACAGATAAGATAGTGGTAACGGCAGCCAATTGGAGAAATCTGAAGAAGCTGAGTACTGAGATAGAAGGGAAGATAGTGGAACAGGTTAATAACTCCACGTATTTGGGAGGAGTGGTTGAGGAGTAAGGAAGTCTGAATGAAGAGAACAAATCTGGAATTAGAGTGGCTGCAGTCAACTTGCATAGTGTCAGGTGTAGTGTATGACAGAAGAATGCCAAAGAAGCTGAAAAGTAATGTGTACAAGACAGTGGTATGACCAGTACTACTGTAAAGTACAGACACCTGGGCAGTGAAGGCAGAGCAGTGGAGGAAGCTAGACGTAATAGAAAAGAAGTACCTGAGAAGGGTGGTAGGATGCACACTGTGGGACAGATGAAATGAGGACGTAAGAGTAGAAGCCAAAGTAACTCCAATTGCAGAAAAAGATCAAAGAAAATAAATTGGCATGGTTTGGGCACATGCGCAGAAAAGCAGAAGACAATCTGGTGAAGAAGATTTGGGACAGACAGGAAGAAGGTAAGTGGAAATGAGGGCATCCAGCAAAGGGGTGAATGGATTGTGTGAGAGAAGATCTGTGACAGTCGGGTATGAGTGTCGAAGAAGGCAGGAGTGTGGCATTGAATCAAGAGAGATGGCGACAGTTAACACAACACCCCAATCCCATGTAGAAAATGGGAAAAGGGGGGTTGATGATGCTTATGATGATCAGACCTTTACCAGATCTGAGTACCTTAGATATAAGGTATAAACCTTAGTAAGGATGCTATGAAAGGGCAGTATTTGTGCAGTAAAATTTTAGATAACAAAGGGGAATGAGGATAAAATGGCCTTCGATACAAACCATGCTTGCTGTTTTTGCAAAGTAATACATTAATGTTGTTACCCAAGAACTTTGACCTATAAAGTGACATATCGTATTTTAGTGTCTCATATAACGGATAGCAAAATGACCTGAGATGCATCTCCCTAGACTATAAGAAGAGAGATCTCATAGAACTCTCGGAATGTGTGTCCCAGGCTGGTATGAGCATAGCACTGAGCATCATTCTTCCTTCTCCAAAGATGATGCCACAATACGAACAGAAGATGACTGACTTTAATAATAGGTTTAGTTTTTGGTGTCATTCTAAGGGGGTGCAATGTTTGTTAGCATGGAGGGAGATGGTCAACAAACCATGCTGCTTTGGCAGGGATGGTCTGCACATCTCTCCTCTAGGCTTTTGAATATTAGCTAAAACACTATGGATGAACACTGCACACACCACCTAGTATAATGTCCTCTCTGGGAAGGACAGACCACAAAATGATCTTAGAAGAAAAAATAAAACCTGGGACCCAGCTAGCCTTGGAATTTTCAGGGACTACTTTAAGGCTAACTTCCGGCTGTCAAGTGATAACCTGGCAAAATTTCAAGGCCCCCCCCCCCCCAATCCTGAGAACACTGAAACCTATGCAGAACTGTTCACAGAAACCCTATAATAGGTGCATAGAGGCAGTTGTACCCACCAAGAATAAGTACAGAACTAACTCAAAAAGCCACCCTTGCAGAATCACAGTATCAGTCGGATGTATAACAGAAGGGGGAAGAAATCATGGCAAAAATTAGGAGGTGTACCACTTAGCAAGGAAAAAGTGCCCACATCAAACTAAACAACTCAGGGGATAGTCTACCAAAGCCAAATTTCAGGTACATTGGGTTTCTTAGGCCAAGGTCTAACGCAATGCATTCTTTATCTATGTCTGCAACGTAAAAGACAACTCACAATTGTGTGGCAAGCTCATTGTTAAAGGAGCCACCTGTACTGTGCCAGAAAATACATCAAATCTACTTGCAGACAAATTAGTCTCTAACTTTATCTCCCCATCTTTTCCTCAACCTTCCCTCAGAAAATATAATCAAATGTAACCTCCCCTACTATCACTAGGGAACAAATCCTCAATACTGTCTCTAAGGCCAAGAACACTGTCGATAGGCCTAGACAATATCCCAGCATTACTTCTAAATGACATGAAGCATGACCTGTCAGGCCCGCCTTCTGGAATTGCTATTTAACTGTAGCCTCCAAACTGAATGGAGAACAGGAACCAACATCCCTCAGCACAAAGGCGGGCCATCAGCAGTCCTTGGAAACTACAGACCCATAAGTCTCACAATTCTTTCCTTGGTTTTCATATAAGAATAATCATGGAAATGATAAATAATAACATAGGAGACAAGCAGACAAATGGACACAACCCAGTTTTGTTTAATCAAGGGCAGATCATGCCTACTCATCCTGGTGGATTTCTTTAAGAAGTTCACCAAAGCAATGGATGATGGAACAATGGCTAACACTACCTACCTTGACCTGGCCAAGGACCTGACATGATAGCCCACTCTGACATTCTTGATAAACTTAAAAGGTTAGGTATAAACCTTTATGTCACCTGGTGGATAGCCAACTGGCTCATGCAGGACCCAGGATGATAGAATTGGGGGAGTCCACTACAAGGAAGCCAGTCACAAGTGTAGTCCCTCAGGGACTGGTCCTCAAACTGCTCACTTTTGGCATCTACTTCTCTGAAGTAGAGGCCAATGTCAAGGGCCTCTGGCTGACCAAATTTAAAGATAATTTCAAATTAGAAGCAGTCATAGAGTACCCCACTGACACCAGTGATCTTCAGGAAGGGCTAACACAGAAAAATAAGTTGTGTCAGAGCCATGGACTAAAACTAAATACCAAGAAATGCATAATAGTATTCTTCGGGAAGATAACGCTGAGGGATGTGTTGTCAATACAATAGTTGATACGGAAGTCACAGACTTGGGGAAACATGTAGACAGTAATATACAGTAGTGAGGAATTCACTTTATGCTTTACAACTTGTATATAAAGGTTTGGCATCTAGGTCCAAGGAGGTCATTGTTTCACTTTATTAAGCATTCATTAGAACTATCATTGAATACAGTGCCTCCTTTGGTATGTATCTAACCAGGTACATCCAACATTTGGAACTTCTGCAGAGGTTATTCACTAAAAGAATACAGGGCGTAAGTAACATTTCCTATGTGAATTGCATCAAAGCCCATCCCTGTATTTCATCTCCTACAGGCTGTTGAGGGGGGAGATCTATGCATGGCATATAAAGCATTGTTGGACCCCACCTTGATGTACCTCCTTATCTGCTGAGCAAACAGAACCATAATTACCCATTCTAAAGACTTTAACTTTGCCTGTGATATAAATAGGATCCGGTGAAGTGACAGGTATGTATCCTAGAGATTACTCCTCCTGTGGAACAGGCTTCCTGTCTGTGTGAAGCAGAATTCCTCCTAACCCAATTCAAGTTTAACTTGGACAATTGGATGGGCAACAGGAAATTCATCCCTGGTTTGGTACTTATGCCGCCAATGGCCACAGGGAACCTTTAAATGGTTCATCTCCCAAGCCCCTGCTTCCACTTACCAAGGGTACCCGAACTTGTCAGAGATTTGGGATGCATGGCTAGTATTTAGAAAGGCCCCAGTGGTCATTAGTCTAGTACACATATATGAACCTAATTTAATAAGGAGCCATGGGGAAAAAAACAGACAAACCATACTCAAGGTAAAGAAAAAAAAAACATCTTTAGCTGAAGTACTTTTAGCGTCTTCCACTAATAGCTGGGTATGTTTGTACCAGGTTCCTAAAAGTCTGGAGCTAGTGTGCACTTACCTGGTCGCATTCAGAGATACCGAGGGGTATCCTTACACGGTACCCAGACCCCACTCAAGTGATAGCTGTCAACACAGTGAGTAGTGACTGTACTCTAAGTTCCTCCTGACTTTACTTGAGCTCCTTGCTGCATTACAGAGAGTCAACCCATACATGTACTCTGCAAAAGAACCATATTTCTGATATTTCATTATCTAATCTTATCCTTTTAGTCAAGAGTCCTGAGTATAACCCCACTCCAGTAGCACAGAGCGATGAAGTTTGACTGTGACCCAGATGACCGTTTTTTGATTAGCAGCATAGAGACTGGATGGAGCTTTTATTTTTTTTAACACCTTAATTAAATTATCACTTAAGACAAGAGCACTAATATATTAATAGAAAAGAAAACAAGCCATATTAACATTGTTTCATGCATTATACATTGCATATATACAACCTTCTTTCAGTCCAGCATAACATAAATCACTCAGTTCCTCCTTAAACCTCAGTCCTTCTAAACATTATTCTGCATGTTTTGTTCCTACAACTTCAACTTATTTTTGTAAAATTTGTTCTTTCTCTTTTCTAGGGATCCCACTTCCAAATCTTTTGCTGATTTTAAAATATTCAGTACTTCAAATATAATTTATATTTTTATTTCTATTTTCTTAGTAATTGCTTTTTGGCAAGCAGAATTAAACTTAGTAAGGCCCTACTATGTTTAGCCATTTCAGATCCTGTGTCCCAGCTTGAGAGAGTCATATTCTTAGTTACAGTAGTGTTCCCACAGTATTTTTGACGTAGTATTTTGTAGGGAATTTTCTAAATCTGCCAACTCATGGCACTCTCAAAAAACACATATCCAGTTGCCTCTCTCTTCCCTGTCACACCTCCTACATTTACTGTCTGTCTGTGGAAAAGTTATTTGAAGTCTGCATTGGATATGAATACCTACGCAAACACTTCCAAGTAAAAATCATCAACTCTCTGGACTTTGTTGCATATTTGGGAACCATACATATGTCCTCCCATTGTTTCCTTGTAAATTGATTTTGCAGTCTCTCTTCCCAGTCTTTTCTAACCTCCCCTGATCATGCAATATTTTGTAAGCCCTACTAATTCTCACTTTAACAGTAGCAGTAACAAGCTGAAATGTTGCGGCCTATTAGAGTGAGTCCTAAAATACAAAGACTGAATGGCCGAAACAATGGGCTTTACATATACTAAGTCTGAGATTTAATTTCTCAGAATATTCCCTTTTTCTCTAAGGTATGCTGATCTCAGAGTGTGTGTGTGTGTGTGTGTGTGTGTGTGTGTGTGTGTGTGTGTGTGTGTGTGTGTGTGTGCATGGATTCGTATCACTTCACTGAAAGACCATTTCACTGACATCAAATCACCTAAAGTTCATTTCACCTAAAACCCATTTCACTGACCAGTAGTACTCTAAGGCAAGTCAAAGGTACATCTCCTTTTCACCACTGTAGTGCGATCCTGGTGTTAGTATATATAGTTAGGGGGGTGTAGGGGGCGTAGCCCTCAACTTAATTTGGTTTTATGTTGTCTGGTTACGTTTTATGTTATTTGGCAATACCCAACTAGGTGGGGGGTATATCCCCCCACCCCACCCTAACTATATATATATATATATATATATATATATATATATATATATACTAACACCAGGATCGCACTACTGTGGGGGAAAAGGACATATACCTTTGACTTGCCTTAGAGTACTGCTTATCAGTGAAATGCGTTTGAGGTGAAATTAGTTTTAGGTGAAATGAACTTTAGGTGGTTTGGTCTCGGTGAAATGGTCTTTCAGTGAAGTGATACGAATCCATATATATATATATATATATATATATATATATATATATATATATATACAAGTAGGACCTTTAGAAAAGTGTGGGAGTCAGTTAAATAGAAAAAAATGGAAATAGTGAGAACAGCACATGCAAAAAAATGTTTTGGAGGAGGAATGAGGTTTAAGTGAAGCCAGGAAAGGAACACTTTATGGTGCTTTGATTATATGGTATATAAACAGTGTATGTGATGTAATATCATTTGTAAATGTGAACTTGTTAATATGGTTCATAGGTAGGTACTGGGTTATCGGCCCAAGGACCTATGTAAGCCTAGCCAGCAAGGTTCCATAGCTTACGCCACCCAAGAAAGTTATTTTCCTGTGTCACTGTCAGCAGAGACACAGAAGTGATCCCCGGGGTGTATTTCCTATTTCATATTCACTCATCAAGATTTTTCTTGAAGAGTGCTAATGAAGAACTTTGCTTGACATAGATGTGTAGCTTGTTCCAGAGTATAGGAAGTCTTTGGGACAGGAATCTGTCCCTCCAGCGTGTCCTGTTTATTGTGGTGACAAGGTTTAGGTCCCTAGAAGCGTGTAGCTCGGAGGGATTGGGATTTCTTTAGGTGTACGTTTGCCTGTGTTATAAGCGATAATTCAGTAAAGGTGTTTAAAAAGTAATTTTAAATTAAAGTGAAATGCTCTAGTATATTTAATTTTGCTAAACAAAACAGTTTTCCATGCTGAATATGTGATGCATCCCTCCAAGACACTGTTAAGGTTCTTGGCACTTTTTTTTAATAATTCCTTATCTTTTCACTGTCATGTTTCTGCAGCAGTTGAGCAGTCTTGCTCAACTAATTTCCAAAGGCATCTCCCCAAGATCCAGAGAAGTCTTTAGTTCCTCTTTACTCATATCTTATCAAAACTGTTTGAGTACAATTTTTTGCATATATTTATCTAAACATAGCACTTCCAATTAAAAGATCAAAAGTCTTGGTTGTCAGGACAGTCTGGCAGCTCTTTCTTTCTGTACTCAGTTTCTTATAGACTCCTTTGTGGAGATCTGTGTCCAGCTTTTCAAACTGTGAAAGATCTGGCCCTCTTTGTTCTATTATGTCTCAAAAAAAAAAGGATCCTCGAGTACCAGTCGAAGGAGCAAAACTTACTTGACAGATAAATGAGAGACATTGACATGATAGCGTCATATCCCAATGTATCCCCCGTCTCTGCAACAAACTTCCATTCCGTGTCAGAGTAGCACCCTTGTCACTTTCCTAACCTAGACAATTGCATGGATGTAAGGTTACCATACGTCTGGGCTTCCCCTGACACATCCTCCTTTTTGGGCTCCTGTCCGGGCGGTTTTTGAAAATTCTGCAATTTGTCTGGGTTTTAAAACCCGGACAAATAGCAGAATTTTCAAAAAGCAGACATCCCTATTTTGGAGTGTTTTCTCCGCTTTGTTTTATTTTTTTTTTTATTGGCTCATATACCGTTATATGAGCCAATCAAAAAACGGAGCTCTGTTCAATGCGGAACTTCTTGATGTTCTACATTGAACAGAAGAGGGTCCGCTGTGCGGACTTTTGATTGGCTCGTATACCGGTATATGAGCCAGTCAAAAAGGGGAGCTCTGTTCAATGCGGAACTGCTTGATGTTCCACCTTGGACAGAAGAGGGTCTGCTGTTTGAGGTTTTGATTGGCTCGGTATACGGGCCAATCAAAAATCCCCAAACACGGACCTTTTTTTTTTTGCTCTTCAACCTAAGAGGACGAAATAATATGTGCTGGTAGCAGCACATTTTTTCGTCCTCTTTTACATAAAAAGAATTATGGTAACCTGTTAGAAAAATATATAATAGTAATATGCATGCTTAGTGCATTCGAGGTTTAAAAGGGTTAATACATTTATTCTGTTCACACTGAATGAATGCACAGCTATTAGAAACTTAACAAGGGACATTTCATTTCTGCTACTGTCATGAAAATAACGAGACATTTCATTTCTGCTAATGTCATGAAATTTAACAGAGATATTTCATTTCTGCTTATACCATGAGAAAATATGCAGCTGCTTGAGGCTTTGATAAAGAAAACAATAGACGCTTGAAAGTATAAACCATAGTCACCATTACTTGTACCAAAGCTAGAAATGTACCTTGAATCTGGACAAAATGTAACACGTAGTAGAACTGTACAATTGAAGAATTGAAAAGTTAAGGTGGGCTAAAATAAGCCCAAGGCCAGGTTGTTTTTCTCAAAATGTTTTTCCAAGACAGCAAATAATCCGATCAAGTCAGCAATAAGTCTAGTAACATTTTCTGTGAAACATACAGAAAGTTGTGTCCAACTACGTCAGCAATAGAATAGTAACATTTTCTGTGTGACATGAAGAGAACTGTATAAGAATAACATACTGATCGAAGAGCCCGACAAATCCTGTACCTACATGCTTTGTCTCCTTGCTGCAAGTAATAAAGGGTGCCTTGCTTGAACCTAACGTGCATTGATCTTTGAAGTTTTTTCCTTTTACAGTTTGGTCCTTCGGACCGGAACCCTCTCTTCACCTCGGATCAGACGGCCAGGTGGTTGAAACCGTACGGGGAAGAAACCAAATCAGTTCTTCTTATATGGAAAGTCCTCTGACTGAATTGTCGTTCAAAAGAGGCCAGCCACTTTTTCTGATCTGTGACTGAAGGACGGGTCTGCGTGAATCGGTGATCAATCACGTAGGCTCAGGTAAGGCGAATCTACTTTTTTCTGTTTTCTGTTTTAGATCAGGGACTAGATGTGTATTGTTTTTGTCAGATTGTATTTTTGCAAGTCAGGGACAAAAAAGATTACTGTCTTGTCATAGATCAGGAGAAACAGAATAAGTAGGCAGTCATCCTGAAGAGACTATAACAAAATCCGTGGTACCACGTTAAAAATTAAGAGAAGTTACGTAATGATCAAAGGATAAAACAAAATGGGTAATAATTTCACAAAAAGACCCCAAAACCCACCGTTAACGGAAGATGCAAAATATATGCAGTCGCAGCGCGCCGACAATATTAGATATTATTCAAAATGGGGTTAATAAATACGAATTCGACAGAAAATTAGAAAAATCCTCGCTTATCAAACTTATCAAACAGCTCAAAAATTATTCAAAGGGTCAGGTAAAAAAGCAACATCGATTAGGAATTCCTCAGGCACACAGGTGGCTGGAGGAGGTAAACCGTAGGGAACAAAAAACAAAGATTCAAAAGCAATGTTTTTAGATAGGGAGGATAATAACTTAGTAATAGTATCAGCACCTCCGCCTCCCTTACCAGAATATGAAGCAATTGAACAGGTTAGTCCACCCCCACTATATCCTGTGGTCACTGAAGATAGAGATATTGTGAAATTAAAACTAACTAAAATTAGAGATCCCATCGGGACCAGGTCCTGAACAAAGGCGGGTAATTCAGAAGAAGGTATTGAGTTATGGCAAATAGTTAAGAATTCACGATCTATAGGTGAAGAAGAAGAAATATGCCCGCTTATAGAAGTACCCAATCCTCAGGCAGGTCAAGACAGTCAGGACCCAACTATCTTAGTGTATAGACCTTGGACTCCGGAAGATATTCGGAAAGCCACGGAGGGAATTCCCCATCCAAAGGTTAATTTCAGAAAAATCTCAGAAGATTTACAAGGAATGAGGTTGAGTTATAACGTAAACGGAGAAGAAATAGAAAAAGTAGTTAGACAAATTGTAGGGCCAGATTGGTACATGATTAGTGGGAACTGGAATCCCTGTGATGCTGCACAAAGACCCCTCCCACATAGCAGCACAGAATTAGACACCAGAGTAAAAGGTCTTACAGACCGCATCTCTGAAAAATGGAAACCTAGGGCAGACTGGACTTGCATTAATCAATGCATCCAACAAGAAGGTGAAACAATTGATCAGTATTATGCCAGATGGTTAGAATGTTTTAATAACCACTGCGGAATGCAAGTTCCTGAAGATCAAACACAAGATTCCCCATATGAACAGCAGTTAAAGAATACATTTTTAAAATGCAGTAGCACGCCTATAAGCAGTTTTATTACAAAACACATGGTAGACCATCATACAAGTAGGTTACAATCATTACTTGAATATGCTAGAAATAGCAAAAAGAAAGCTCAAGTATTTTCTGTAGAAGATGGAGCAGAAGTTTATGTAGTACAGTCTGGGGAAAAAGGGAAAGAAAAACGCGCAGAGAAACAATCTGATCAGCAATCAGAGGACTTTGAAGGGCGGAAAAAAAGGGGCGAATGTTTTAAATGCAGTAAAAAGGGACATTTGGCAAGGGATTGCAAGAAAAACAAGAAGGCAACAATGGAAGACAAGGAGGGTGAGGACTGACTATATGGTAGTCAAGAATCACTAGAAGGGGCTAGCGAAGAAAGGACAAATGAGAATGTGATAGAGGGAGTAGAGGAAGTGCAGGAAGTTAGTGACAATTAAGAAAATGAAATATTAGACCTAGCTTTATTGAGTTTGGAGCTCTGTTTAGCAGACACAAAACCAGAAGTTACACTCTTGGTAGAAGGGAGGGAGGTCAAATTTTTGTGTGACTCAGGGGCATCACGAACACTGATACACCCCTCCAAACTGCCAGAAAACACAGAGTCACCTGATTACATACTGGTCAAAGCAGCTAATGGACAGCTGTATCGGGAGCCTCTCTCCCGTAACATTGCAATAACTGATCCAGTTTCAGGATTGACACAAAGAAGCAAAATTATTTCTGCAAAATGCCTAGTAAACCTCTTGGGCAGAGACCTCATGCAGCTATTTGATATAGCAGTAGTCCCAACCATGCAGGGTATGGAAGCACAGCGTCAAATTAACACCTTTGTAGTGCAATCGGAGGGTGAAATGTTTTATTGGTACAGCCAGGACTTGGTTATGACTGGTCCAGGGACTGTGACCAAAGAGTTAATGAACCTAGCCATCAGCAAGTTCCCCTCCCTTGACATTGATAAGCAACACCTCTTGCACTGTACCCTGTATTATTGCAACATACCAGGACCTCATAAGGAATATGGGCAAGAGTTATTTAAGAATCATGCAAACAGACTGATATTGCGTAACCTGTACTGGGACACAGAAGGGAACAGTGTAGCCAGCTGTTCATTGCCCCAGGAGTTCTTTGCACTTTATAAATCGAATCGATTACCACATGTTAGCTTAACCAAAAACAGAAATATAGAATGGGCAGACCTAGGAGAAAAAGTCACGAGATGGGAGAAACAGACATAACTAGAACTGTCAGAACAAGGAATACAAGTACAAAAGTTGAATTGGATAACTCAGACCAACCCAGCTGTGCACTTGCAGTCTAGCGAGGGCAGCTGATTGATCCTCCTATTAAAGGGTGAAGAGAATGCCTTACGAGACATACCAGAGACTCTGGTCAACAGGGAAATCAGATGTAGGACTCATTCGTACAGCGGGACCAGTTGCTATTACGCCGAAGTCAGCATTCAGACCACAAAAAAGAGAGTATCCCTTAAGAAAATATGCAGAGGCAGGGATAAAGCCTATTATAGCAGCCTTACTTAAAGGAGGGATACTAGTAAAATCTCCCGATTCACCATGTAACACACCCTTATTTCCAGTTAAAAAGGTCAATGGAGAATAGCGTATGGTCCAGGATTTACAAGCCATAAATGATGCAGTAATGCCAAGGGCACCCACGGTGCCAGACCCACACACGCTGTTGAATGATTTAAAACCTCAACAAAAATATTTTTCTGTGGTAGACATCAGATAGCCTGATAGCCAGTATTGGTTTGCATTTACATTTCAGGGGAAAAGGTATACATATACGCGACTACCACAGGGATATTGTGAAAGTCCAATGATATTCTCACAAGAAATAGCAAGCAACTTGGCGGGATTCACCCCACCAAGAGGCAGTCAGATTTTACTTTATGTTGATGACATCTTGCTGGCGGCCCCCACCCAGCAGGATTGTAGAGAAGATACCATAGCACTTCTACGATTTTTAGCCACTGAGGGACATAAGGTAAATAAAAATAAACTGCAGCTTTGGAAAAAACAGGTCAAATACCTAGGATATGTAATATCCAAGGAAGGTAGAACGTTGGATGACAGAAAAATAGCAATTTTGCAAGCACCAAAACCCACTACCAAGAAGGAAATGATGTCCTTCCTGGGTACAACATTGCCAGAGTTGAATTCCAAACTATGCCTTGGAATCTGCACCTCTGGCTGACCTTATATATAAGAAGCCTATGGCAGCGCAGGATTTGTTATAGTGGACACCAGAGGCAGAATCTTCCTTCTGTAAACTAAAGCAGTTAATAGCGTCCTCATTAGTTCTGGGATTGCCAAACTACCATAAATGTTTTTTTTCCAAACTGTAGATTGCAAGCAGGGTTACATGATGTCAGTGTTAACACAACAGCATGGGGATAAGCAACACCCCATTGCTTACTACTCATCACAACTAGACCCAGTGGCACGGTCCTTACCCCAATGTCTACAAGCAGTAGTTGCAGCTGCAATGGGAGTACAGGCCTCAGCCTCAGTAGTCTTGTTCCACCCTCTCACCTTGAGAGTACCTGATGCAGTCGCGATTATTTTACTACAAGAAAAGGTGGCATATATTTCCCCTGCTAGGCATCTTTCCTGTATGACTATATTATTGAGCCAACCTCATATGACATTTGAACGATGCACGACTTTAAACCCTTCTATTCTGCTCCCGATCCCTGCAGATGGCACACCGCACTGCTGCCTGCAGGTAATTGAGCAAAAGACACTACCTAGAAAAGATCTCACGGCTGTCCCCTTGGATGATGCCGAGGTGACATACTACGTGGATGGCTCGTGCAAAAGGGGTCCTGCAGGACAGAACCTACTAGGATATGCAGTAGTCTCTGATACTGGGATTATAGAAGCAAAACCTTTACCACACAATTTATCTGCACGGCAGCAGAATTGATTGCCCTGACACGGGCATGTACCTTAGCAAAGGGTAAATGTGTAAACATTTTTACTGATAGCCAGTACGCTTTTTCTACTGTACATGTTTTTGCGCAACAGTGGAAAAACTGGGGAATGATGACATCTACTGGCAAACCTATAAATCATGCACAGTTTATTTTAGATCTTTTAGAATCTATTCAGTTACCTCACAAAGTAGCCATTTGTAAATGCACAGCTCACACCAAGCAACAAGATAAAATTTCAAAAGGTAATGCGAGAGCTGATACAGCTGCAAAACAAGCAGCCACAGAAGTATCTCTTTTAAATGAGGAATTACAACCCTCTGAAACTTTAGCTCTAGATATGTTAAAAACAATGCAGACACTCACTACGCAATCTGAAAAACAGCGATGGATAAAACGAGGAGCAATCCTCGAAAAGTGGCTATACATCTCTAGAGAGGGAAAACCGATACTACCTTCTAATTTGATTCGCTATGCAGCATTGTTGAGCCATGAGCAGTGCCATGTCTCAACAGGGGGGATGGTACAGCTGGTGAACCAAGTGTTCATAACGTACAGATTTACAAACTACTCTAAAAAAATTGTGTTTGATGTGTCGGATTTGTAACAAACATCATGCACAGGGGGCGATAAAGCCCAAACAAGGGAGTTTCCCCACATCACCATATCCGTTCCACACTATTTGTATGGATTTCATAGAATTGAACAAATGTGAAAATAAGAAGTATTGTCTTGTCATTGTAGATATGTTTTCCAGATGAGTGGATGCCTTTCCAACCAAAAATCCAGATGCAGCTACGGTGGCAAAAGTACTTGTCAAGGAAATCATTCCTAGGTTTGGTATTACGGAAAGAATCTACAGTGACAATGGGACACACTTTGTAAATCAAACCATACAGCAGTTGAGTAAGCATTTTGGTATTTCTTTAAAAAATCATTGTGCATACCATCCGCAATCTGCAGGGCTAGTTGAAAGGCATAATGGTATACTAAAAAACAAATTGAGAAAATTAATAGCTGAGACAGGAAAAACTTGGTTGTACTGTTTAACCCTGGCACTGTTGAGCATGAGAACTATCCCTACAGCAAAAGGATTGACTCCTTTTGAAAACTATTTGGAAGGGCTTATTATACACCCCAGTGGAAACTTCTCATGTCATCAGATCAGGAAGCTGATTTTACACTAGCTGAATATATGAAAAAGTTGTTGAGTTCTAAACATCTGTTGTAGTCAAATTCTGTTTCAGATAGAAAACAAACCGAAACATCAGAAGTGGCAGTGATGCCAGGAGTCTGGGTGTGGATCAAAATTATCAAGCAAAATCATTGGGCTTTGCCAAGGTGGGAAGGTCCCTACCAGGTGCTTCTTTCGACACCCACTGCAGTCAAGATAGCAGAATGAGCTTCGTGGATACACCTGACGCGCACTGCAAGCTGGTTAAGAACTTTGAGTTGGACAAAAATCTTACACCTCCATCGGGACCCTCAGCACAAAGTCTGGCTACAAAGGGGGGGGGTCAGATCAATAGGACTGATCCGTCTCAACCCCAGTGAAGAAACCATCAGTGCTGAAGGTCCTATTAGGGCAGAGAGTAAGAGCACGTGTCCAAAGTAAAAATGACGGAATCCAGTAAAGTTATCCAAATACACCTACTTGGAAGAGCCGGAGAAAACAGAAATGCAGAACAACCATTTCCACAAAAATATTGCATAACCATTCTGTTGACGGTACTAGTGACAGTAATCTTTTTGTTGTGGTCATTCCTTTTCTCAGCCACACAAATTGAACTGAACAAACGTGCAGAGTGGCACCCAAACTTTAACACTTACCAGGCAATCAAATATGTGTATGCTGAAACCTTCAATGTTTCGAATTGCTGGATTTGCACAGCTTTACCAACAGCATATGGGGGGTTACTGTTAACTTCAGTTCCCCTAGGAGCCAACAAGACCTGGGAAAACCTAATTAATGATACATCAGATGTCACATCACAAGATAAAGTAGCATTGCACTTGTCTGTTCGACAGAAGGGAACTGTGTGTTTTTATGAGAATGATACAGTCAAGGAGGGTTGGAGCATTTGCAATGCGACTGTTCTCTATAGATGCTACACGAAACCTGATAACATCGGATCCTATTGCAACATGACCTATGATTCATTTGTTGAACTGATGCATAGGACAGTTGGTGAAGTAAAACATAATGCTGACCTCTATAAGCAACTGTCCATAATTGACAGAAAAATGTTTCATGCAGAGTCAGGGTATAGTAAAGTTACTACTAAAGTAGAAGATTGTTACTTTATATGCGGTAGAAAAGCATATAAATGGCTACCTGAGAATTGGTCCGGCAGTTGTTTTTTGGGGTACCTGGTTCTGGCCATATGAAACACAGCAGTTTTACCTCAAGGGAAAATTCGGAATGTTCGAGAAATCAAGAAGTCTGTCAATCCAGTGGGGCAAATCAATGCACGCTGGAAAAACACTCATGCTTTGGGCAATGGACTGTCACATATGAACTTGAGTGATGCTGTTATATCGTGGGCAGGTGTACTGCCAGCATATGGAGCAACAAAATCAATCTGGGAACTGAGAAAATTGTCTAAGCTTCTCAAAATAATGAGCAATGCAACCTTTTCTGCCCTAGAATTGGTGACTGATGAACTGACTGCCATGAGAACAGTGGTACTTCAAAATGGCATGGCTCTTGACTTCACCCTAGCGGCGAAAGGAGGTACGTGCACTTTAATCCAGGAGGAGAGCTGTTCATATATTCCTGACCACAAACACGAGATAGACAACCATCTTGAGGTGATTCAGCAGGTGTCAGCCATGACCAAATCCATTGACGGACTTTTTCCAGAAATTGTTTGGGGGTTGGGGCAGCATCCTGATGAACATTGATTGCCATTTCTGTAGGAATAATCCTACTGGTGGTATGTGTGTGCTGCTTGCATCCCCTGCATAAAAAGACTGGTTAAAAATGTTATAGACATTTCAGTTTCAGAACCCTTATACCAAGATGCTGAACTTGAAGAATTGCTAAAAAACTGAAAATGCTTTCATGAGCTTAAACTAAATGACTCTTTTAACTGCAAATCCTGAGCAGTAAAAGGTTAGGGGAAGAAAAAAAACTGTTTATGCTTATCTTGAAAGTAGAATAAACGTATTAAAAGGGGGGAAATATCAGAAAAATATATAATAGTAATATGCATGCTTAGTGCATTCGAGGTTTAAAAGGGTTAATACATTTATTCTGTTCACACTGCATGAATCTGCACAGCTATTAGAAACTTAACAAGAGACATTTAATTTCTGCTAATATCATGAAAATAACAAGAGACATTTCATTTCTGCTAATGTCATGAAACTTAAAGAGATATTTAATTTCTGCTTATACCATGAGAAAATATGCAGCTGCTAGAGGCTTTGATAAAGAAAACAATAGACGCTTGAAAGTATAAACCGTAGTCAGCATTACTTGTACCAAAGCTAGAAATGTACCCTGAATCTAGACAAAATGTAACACATGTATTAGAACTGTACAATTGAAGAATTGAAAAGTTAAGGTGGGCTAAAATAAGCCCAAGGCCAGGTTGTTTTTCTCAAAATGTTTTTGCAAGACAGCAAATAATCCGATCAAGTCAGCAATAAGTCTAGTAACATTTTCTGTGAAACATACAGAAAGTTGTGTCCAACTACGTCAGCAATAGAATAGTAACATTTTCTGTGTGGCATGAAGAGAACTGTATAAGAATAGCATACTGATCATCGAAGAGCCAGACAAATCCTGTACATACATGCTTTGTCTCCTTGCTGCAAGTAATAAAGGGTGCCTTGCTTGAATCTAACATGCATTGGTCTTTGAAGTTTTTTCCTTTTACATAACCCTACATGGATGGCCTCAAATTCCCAAAATCTGCCTTGTATTGCCTTCCTTGAAGCTGGAGGGAACTTATGCATGTTATTGCTTAGGCTTGTAATTCTCTAGAAACTTATTTGCCCAGCAATTACCTGTGAAACTATAAAGGCTGTACACTTTCTACCACTTTATGGCCTTTGTTAATAATAACTGATTGCAGATAAGAAGTCAGAAAGGTTTATGACCTGTGGAGCAACTGTTGTTGCATGGATTTATACCTCAGTTCAGCCAGATGGTCTGAAGCTTGTTGTCTGTAGTAACTGGTGGTGTAGTGTTTGTTTGGCTCATTCTAAAACAGAAGAGCCAGTGCCCCCCTCAGAACAACTTTGAGAAGGTGAGATAGCTTTAAAAGCTGTTGCACAGTTAGATCAGTGTGTGTGTGTCTCTCTGTCTGTCTCTGTCGTTCTCAAACGCATGCACACACACACACACACACACACACACACACACACACACACACCTGTGGCAAAATGAAGTGTCTAGCATCCTTTGAAGGCATTCATTCATTAGAGGTGCACTTAGTGTCTGGCTCCTGTCTGCTGCTCCTTCACTTCTTTTCTGTAGCTTATAGTACATTGGAGCAGCTAAAGTGCTTACTTAGTACAAAGAATTATGATTGGATCATAGCTTAGTTATGGATGTCAAGAGTCACCTCTTTTCAATCTGTACTTGGTGATCTTGTTGACATCCATGTCTTGAACTTATTACAGCGTAATTACGATCAGAGACCAGATCAGAATACTCTGTTATGCCCTTTTGACAATCATTATGGTGTTTGAGATAAATTTCCTGAATACATTTTTCAACTACATTAATAAGTTAGCAGTGGTCAGTAATCCAATCAGAATCTTCTATGGCTTGATGAATACTGTACTCTGGGAAGCTCAGGAAATTCCATAGCCATCCAGGTACTTCAGTGTCCTTTCTGTTTGAGTTTGTATGCTTTCAGTCATGATTAGTAACTTGTGAAGAATTTGGTCATTTTCCATCCTTACCCTTGATGGGAGCTGTTGCCGTCATGCGATGTACTGCTGCACTAAGGCACAGCATATAAAACACAGAATTTGTTGCAGGTGTTTATGTGGTCCCCAGATCTGATAAGCCAGTGAGGATGCTCGCCTTTTATTTCTGAAGAAAAGGACTTATAGTAGCAGTCTGCTTTCTTTCTTTCTTTCCTAATAAACTTACTTGAGCTAATACTCAAACTTGTTTGTTTTGGGAAACAGTAATCCATTTACTTTGCCAGCAGGCCGTAAGCAAACTGTTTGCAAATGAAAAAAGATTAAGATCGTTGCATAGTTTCCATGCCTAAGTATGCTGATATTGTAAATAAAATAAACTGCAGCTGTGTTATCGTAGCAAGCTAACATAAGTGCTTTGGTTATTTTCTTGGGCCAAAAAAAAAATTCTACTGTCAACTACAAAATGTATTTTCTCTATTATTTTACAGTAAATCTTTCCTTTCTTAACACATACATAGATGTAAGGCTCAAAAATAACTTGACCTTAGAACAGTGAGATAGGTAACGGTCATTGTTCTCCACAGGTGTTTTATTTCTAAGCTGTAATGAAACAGGGCTATAAAGTGTGCTTGCTTTTCAGAGTATACAAAGGAAAATGTTCCGAACAGTCAAAGTGATTTTTTTGTTGTCTGCATTCAGTATCATTCATCTCTGCTTAGTATTTCTGTCATTCAGAATGAATTTAAGGCATATGATCTCTTATAAGTAAAGAAATTTTAAGAGGTATTTTTGTCTCATTGTCTTCACCAGCCCTTTCTGTGGTCTGCATCTTCAAATCACTTTTGACAACACTATTATAGCTGATTGCCATAGGAAAACCAATTATGTTGTTACATGTATTGGTCTATTCCTTCGAGCTGGAAAATATGGCAGGAAAAGCTAAACACAAAATCTGTAGTAGACCGCTGTTTTGCAGATATCTTTTAGAAGTCAAAATTCAGTCTGTAGTGATTAACACTTCAATATAATTTTGTTTAATGACATTTTTTGTAAAGTCAGTGCAGAACATTGTGTATGAGAACAAAAAAGCTTAGCAAAGAAGCTTTGCGTACTGTGAATGTTCTCAAATTGCGGCGTACTGTGCATCTGTTTTGTAAAGACATCTTGTTTTGACTCGCTTCAAATATGCATAAACGTTAGTGCTAGCTCTTAAACTGCAACTTAGTGATTGAAGTATCTTAAAATGTTTTTTTCTTTGGATCATTTCACCTCTAAGTAGGCTGTAGAGTTTTCAGAACTGGGAATCTGAGTTTCTTATATACAGGAAATATATACAGGAAAAAAAAACTGCATTCAGAAATGGTTTAAAAAGGGCACAGACAGTAATGACTGTTCTCTCTATTTCTGCATTAAGTAAGCAATGAATATTTAATTTTGGCAGCTACAAATGTAAATGAAACATTTTTTTTTTTTGCTTTTCAATTTGCATATAGTTGGCAAACAACAAAATGATTGCTGTAGTGTTTTTTCTTTTGCCTATTTTTAGTTGTGATATATTTTAGATGAAAATATAAATCTGTATTGTCTGCCAAGAGCACTGCTGATTTTGATTTGATTGTTAACCCAAATTTTGCAAGATCAGATTAAATGTCCAAACAGTTGGTGGTCAGTGAATGCATGAGAAAAGTTGCTACGATAGAGATTCCGAAGTGTGACAGAGAAACTGCCAGTTATGTTCTTTATAAAGCTTTTTAGGGGACCATTTAGGAATCCATGTGGAATTAAAATTAATTGTACATGCCTCGGGTGTAGCAACATTACTAAATTCCAGCACCTGGTCTCACTTTCCCACTCTTCACTGTAGCATCTTCATTTGATGCCGTAAGGTCATTTGTCCTAGGAGAAGGCAAGCTCACTTGGGATTATGCTAACACTGGCTTCAGTATCTGGAATAGTGGTGGATAATGCATTTAAGGGAGAAGCAGAACAGGTGACATTAGAGGTCTACGGGGCGGGGGCAAAAAAAAAAAAAATACATTTATCAGCTTACCCCAGAGAGAATCAGTAAAATTAAATAACTGAGGGAAGCTGATGGTATCTGGATCCTACCTTAGACATCCGGAAGCTGTCCCGGACATTAACCGTTAGGGGATGCGGTCAACACTGTAGTCTGCTCCCTACAAGGAATGTCAGAAATCATTTAAACAACCAAAATTGGGACTTTTGGCTGCTTAAATAACATTCAGTGTTTTGTGTGTAGGAAACTGCAGGACTATAGTATGATGAAAATTCAGTTATATGTAAAACCTGTTAAAGAAAGAAACTCAACACAATTTAACAGAGTTATTATGTTGATAAATAAATCATATTCATCGGGTAGGTCTCTATTGCAGTTATTACCGCTTTTTGTTTTTGGTTCTTTACATCTGACCATCAGATTCTCCCAGGGCACATCCTCATCTGTTCTGCCCAGCTGTTCTCTCCCCTGAACCAACTCAGACCCATGCTTGGGGCCACTAAGGAGATTAAGCCACCTGGAGTAGCATCATTATGCTACTTGGAATGTTTTCCCTGTTTATCCACTTAACTCTGCTCCCTATGCGCTAACAGGGTGGCAGCGCAGTGGTCTCACAGCACAGGGTGACAGTGCATTGGTCATGCAGCATAACACCATTCCTCCACGTGGGTCTCAGCCAATGCCCTACCATCCTGGCAGCACTCAAATGTGGAGATGTTGCTCGAACATGTGGACTTCCTCCAGCACAGACACAGTCATTCCCCATGCCTGTGCCTTCAAGCATCTGAAACAGTAACTGAACATGGGTCCCATAGGCCATAGTAAGGCTTTTTCCATCTATGCCACCAGTGCAGGCACTGCTGCAGCCATTATGTCAGAGGATTTTCCTGCAGGCTGAAGTCTAGCGAATGGACAAACTTTCAGAGCTAAATATTCTTCCCAGTTTAAGGGTGTGCACACTTATGCAACCAGCTTATTGTACTTTATTTTTTATATATTTTTCCCCCAACAGATTTGTTTGCTTTTCAATTGAAATGTGCAGGTTATAGGTCCCATTAAAGGTGGGAAAAGTTTTGAAATGATTTACTGTGGTGCCATTTTTTATATCACAATAACCTGGCATTTTAACAAGGGTGTGTACACTTTTTATATCCACTTTAGATGGCTAGATATGTTAGTCTCATCAATATATTGATATATACTTTGATATATTGTTGTAGCTTGTCATTTTGATGCAGTTTGGCTATTCATCTAACCACAGGCTGTGTATAATTCTTCTATCATTCGCCAATGCATTTAGCTGTAATTTTTTTTACCTTAGATCTGCCCTATATATAGTTTTATATTATTAGGTATATATGACTAACAGACAGTAGTTTAATTATTTTTAGTGAGATGATATGATTTTGGTTTCTATGAAAAGAAGATTGAGTATATTATTATTATTTGCCATAACAGTTTTATGCCTGACTCTGTGGTGAATCTACTGTTTATTTGTTCATGTATATATATGTGTGTGTGTGTGTGTGTGTATATATATATATATATATATATATATATATATATATATATATATATATATATATACATACACACACACACACACACACACACACACACACTGGATATAAAAAGTTTACACACCCCTGTTAAAATGCCAGGTTTTTGCGATATAAAAAAATGAGACCACAATAAATCATTTCAAAACTTTTCCCACATTTAATGTGACCTATACCTTGTACAATTCAATTGAAAAACAAATCTGTTAGGGAAAAAAATATAAACAAAAAACGTACAATACGCTGGTTGCATAAGTGTGCACACCTTTAAACTATTGCTTTGTTGTGTGTGCACACCCTTAAACTAATACTTTGTTGAAGCAACTTTTGAATTAATTACAGCATTCAGTCTTCTTAGGTAGGAATCTGTCAACATGGTACATCTTGACTTGGCAGTATTTGCCCATGCTTCCTTGCAAAAGCTCTCCAAATCTGTCAGATTGCGAGGGCATCTCTTTTACACAGCCCTCTTCAGGTCACCCCACAGATTTTCTATTGGATTTAAGTCTGGGCTCTGGCTTGGCCATTCCAAAACTTTAATTTTCATCTGGTGAAGCCATTATTTTGTTGATTTGGATGTATGCTTGAGGTCATTGTCGTGTTGAAAGGTGAAATTCCTCTCCTCCTTCAGCTTTCTAGCAAACGCCTTAAGGTTTTGGGCCAGAAGTGACTGGTATTTGGAAATGTTCATAATTTCCTCCACCTTGACTAAAGCCCCTGTTCCAGTGGAAGAAAAGCAACCCCAAAGCATGATACTGCCACCACCATGCTTCACTGTGGGGATGGTGTTCTTTTGGTGATGCAAAGTGTTTTTGCGCCAAACATACCTTTTGGAATTGTGGCCAAAAATTCAGCCTTGGTCTCAGACCATGACACATTTTCGCACATGCTTTTGGGAGACTTGATGTACTGTTTTGCAAATTTTAGCCAGGCCTGGTTGTTTTTCTGTGTAAGAAAAGGCTTCTGTCTTGCAACCCTACCCCATAGCTCAGACATATGGAGAATACGGGAGATTGTTGTTACATGTAATACGCAACCAGTACTTGCCAGAAATTCCTGCAGCTCCGTCAGTGTTGCTGTAGGTCTCTTGGCAGCCTCCCTGACCAGTTTTCGTCTTGTCTTTTCATCAATTTTGGAGGGATGTCCAGTTCTTTGCAATGTCACTGTTGTCCCATATTTTCTCCACTTTTTGATGACTGTCTTCACTGTGTTCCATGGTATATCCAATGCTGTAGAAATTATTTTGTACCCTTCTGACTGATTACCTTTCAACAATGAGATCCCTTTGATGCTTTGTAAGCTCTCTGCGAACCATGGCTTTCGCTGTAGCAGGCAGCTGAGTAAATGTCAGGAAAATCCTGCTAGGACAGCTGAACATTATTTGGGGTTAATCAGAGTCTCTTTAATTGATGGCAGGTGTGCATCCAAGAAGACTGAATGCTGTAATTAAATCAAAAGGTGCTTCAACAAAGTATTAGTTTAAGGGTGTGTGCACAAACACAACAAAGTATTAGTTTAAGGGTGTGCACACTTATGGAACTAAAGTATTGTACGTTTTTTACTTTTTATATTTTTTCCTAACTGATTTGTTTGTTTTTCAGTTGAATTGTACAGGTTATAGGTTACATTAAAGGTGGGAAAACTTTTGAAATGATTTATTGTGGTCTCATTTTTATATCACAAAAACCTGGCATTTTAACAGGGGTGTTTAAACTTTTTCTATCCACTGTGTATGTGTGTGTGTGTATATATATAAATATATATATATATATATATATATATATATATATATATATATATATATACATATATTTATATGTAAAATACACATATATATTTTATATATAATACATATATATATATATATATATATATATATATATATATATATATATATATATATTTATACACACACACACACACACACACACACACATTTATATATATATATATATATATATATATATATATATATATATATATATAGATAGATAGTACTGTGCTGTCTTTTTGCCTAACAGATATCTCCTTTCATCCTTCAAGCTGTGATATCTGTGGCATCTCTGAATGAAAAAATGTTGGCATGTCTGCTAAAACACTAAGTGTGCCTGTAAATGTTATACGTTTGTTAAGGACAGGTATGATCATCTTTGTTTACTGTTTGGGCTAGGGACATAACATTAGTGTGAGATTTGCCAGGAGTTTAGGCCAAAGACTCTCCATTTTAGAGGTAAAGTTGTTTAGGACTACTTTATTAAAAAACAAAACAAACAAAAACAAAAAACTTGTCCTGCTTTCATAGTAGTCCATATATGCTGGCGTTTGCTGCACAAGGTTCAGTCAAGGGTAAGCCTCTGGTTCTGACTGGTATCTTCCTGTTAATGAAAATGATGTCTAGATTCAGTGGAAGGAGAATTAATTTCAGCAACTGGCTACTTCTTTAGCATCATTCCAGGGAGATAGTTTATGATGGCCTGGGATGAGATGATAACAGTCTAACTTGCTTTGCAAAGGAAAGTCTACACCACTTGTTCAAAGTATTCTGCATATTGGCCAAAACCATTGCTGACCATATTGTGCCTTTTATCATCTAATGAGCATTCCCATCCCAAATTGGACAACATCACCGTGGCCCTTCTTAATGCCAGGTGTCTTAATAACAGCCTGATTTTGAGTTACTTCTGAATTTGGAACATGTCCATGTTTGTGTCATTACCAAGACATGATTCAAATATAAAAAGAGCACACCCCCTGTGCCTGGGTTTGTGCCTTACTGTGCTTTTATACCTACTAGTAACTATGGTGGAGTCTGTGTTTATCAGTAACAGCATCCCTTAAACATTGATCCTCATAGACTCCCCCCACCCACCCTCTGTGAGCTCATAGAGCTCCAGCTCACCTTACTGAAGTCAGACTTCCACCTTGGAGCTTGTTATAGATCCCCATTCATGGCCCGACATAAACATTTCCCAGCATTCATTGAAATTGGCTGTATAAGCAATTGCTTATAAATCCTTGGCTACTTCAGCTATCCTTCCTTAGATTGGAGTGCCTACACTGCTGGTGTAGGTTATGACCAATGCTTCTTGGATGATGTAAACAAGAACTCTCTGGAACAACTTGGTCCCACCAGGAGCTGCAACATTTTTTTCCTTAACTTGTGTGTCTCAAATTTACCTGCAGCCTTTTCCATCCTGCTAGTCGGTCCCTATTTATTTAAGTCAGACCATGTACTGGTTACTGTCAAAACATCCTGCCCCTTAATAACTAACTCCGCAATCTTTTGAAACTTCAGAAATGCAAACTTTTTACAATTGTAATATTAATTCACCTACAAAACCTCTACAGTTGACCCAGGATGAGCAGCTACCTACATTTTATTCCCATTTAGACAAATGTATTTATCTGGCAGTCCCTACTAGAATCAAATGTAATGGAACATTTAAAAACAAACTGCCCTTGCGTTCAGTTGATATAAATAAACTCTATAACAGAAGGAAGAAACTATTCAAATAACATGTAGCATTAGAACCCAACCCATCTGCATGAAGATAATTAAAAAAAAAAAAAACCTTCACAAAGAAACTAGCAACCGTAAAGACCAACAAAGTATCCCATTGATGTATGAGGGAAATCTATGCCTCTCTCATACTGTGACCTCAAGGCTCCTGCTGTCCTTTACCTTCTTTTTCTCAATAAGACAAATAGTACAATCAACACTATAGCAAGAGATTTCAGCCTACATCAGGGAGTAAACAAACTAGATGAACAGATAGGTTTATCACCCATTTCTTCCTTTCGCTGTGGAATAGGCTAAGCCTACAACTCAAGCAACGTGATTCCATATCATCCTTCAACCATAGCTTGGACAACTGGATGAGTGCCCGTAAATTTACTCTATGGCTTACAGGTCTTGTCCTCTTTGTAAGGGAGTAGTAAAGCCTGAGGGTGGTTATTGGCAGGGTGCATATGGCCTCTGGTTAGATTGCCTTGCATATTCTTTATTTTAAGAGCTATGATCTGATGGACGCCAGACAGACTTCCCCTGAAAAAAGAAAGGCAAGAAGAGTAGGGAACCAGGGAATCAGACAACTCAACAAGCTTCCGTAGGTCTAATGAGCTTACAGAGGAAGCAGTCAACCAGACCATGGAGGTTACTTGCAGTATTTTTTTTTTAAAACAAAACACACTACTGTCGCTAAAAATATATTTTCAAGAAAACAAGCAACACTGGAAACCACTCCAAAGAACCTAAAACAATGCAAAAACAAAATTAGTTGAAAACTAAAAAGTTAAGCACTTTCATTCCTTATGTAGGAACTTCTTCAGAACTGATACAATTATGTGAATAAAGCATTTAAAAAATTAGGAGAAGTTCATCATATTAATCACTGCTGCAGTAGCCTTAGCTGTATGGATTATATCTTGCAAAGGATATAACAGCTGACCAGCTTCTAAAGCTGCAGGCACCTTCCATACACCCAAACTGTTAAACAGCTCGAGTTGGTGACTGTGACAAGTTTGGGCAGAAAGCCCTTCAGAGTTTTATTGCCGCCAGAGAGTATGCTGTTCTGAGCCTTTTGAGGATCTTCTTTGCTAGACAAATAAGTTCCCTTTGGGAGAAAAACACTCCCATTTTCTTATTTGTGCTGTTGTTTTATCATTTTCCTCTTAAAGTTATTTTAAAGCTAGGCATGTTGTGTTTTAAAGGACTGTCACAAGACTTTTAATGTTGTTTTAAATGGAGCGCTTATGTTTCCTGTCAGTTTAAAAGTGGTGTAAAGTAACTGGAAACATTTTTTCTGTGAATAAATTGTTTATTTTACTTTTGTGGGGTTGGCATAGTGAAAGTGCTTTTTACTGGGTCTTTGTCAAAAAAATAACTTTTGTAGACTGATGATATTTACCAGCATTTGCTGCTTGTCTTCCCCAAGAAAGAAGCACAATTTTTGTCTTGACCATAGAACAGACTACCAGTCCTGTGGTCAGTCCTTCCAGTCACAAAAAAAAAATTAAGCAAAAACAGTCTATGCTACCACGGCAGGCTAGCAGTTTGTCTCAGCTGCAGGTGGGTGACTCTAATGTGGCTGTCTGATCTCTTATCTTTTACCCCAGATCCCTCTTGTGTAGCACCTAGAGCCACTATGGACTTCATAGTTTAATCACATCCTCTGCAGCTGTTGGGGTCCCCTCAGTGGGCAAAGGAAAGTCACTCTTGTTGTCGGTCCTGGGACAGGGAACAGGACAGGTTTCGCTGTTGTCAGAATGCTGTGCCTGTCCCTGGTGAAGCTGCTGCTGCTGCCCTTTGTAACACCAGTTAGCCCACTTTTTCCTGTCAAAAAGAAATTTGGATATGAGTAGTTTACTGGGATTGGCTCAGGTTTACTTTAGGCTATTGATCCTTCTTGTAAGTTAGTTTCTGGTAAAAGAAGACTGTTATATCTTTTCCTGAGGAGATTAGAGATTCATAATCTGAACAGGAAGATGCAGGGAAATGTATACAGTATCCCTCCAACTCCGATTTCCACCACTTAGAGAAGTTCTCCATTTAACTGCGGTGGTGGTGCTGCGGTAGCGTTGTGGCCTCAGTTAGGCATTGCCTGTTTGATTCTCAGTTAGAGCGTCTTCTGTGTGGCGACATGCGTGAATGGGTTCTCCTTCTTTGAAGGTTGTGCGTTAGGCCCGGCAAGCCAGCACGTAAAACTCTACTGCCAATCATTAGTGGACCGGAGTTCCGCTGTGGCGACCCCTAACTGGGAAAAGCTGAAAGACACAAACAAACACAAAGAGGAGTTCTCCATTTCTGATTCTCCCCTGTGGGGGGGTTTATTTCTCTAAGACAAATGCTAGAATGTCAGTGTTTTCAGTGGGAAAACACAGAGGTTTTTCAGACCCTCAGAAAGTACTATGAGTTGTTACAGAAGGATTTTCCAGATCCTACACCCATTCCTCCTGTTTTGTCTACTTTAGAGGAGTTGTGTATTATTGCTGTAGTTTTCCTGATAGTCAGCCAGTTGTCCCTAAAAATGCAGGTAGAATGTATAAAGTCAGTCAGTCTTTTGCATGTTTACACACTACTGCCAAACCTGATCCAGCAGCTATAGCTCTAGTTGATCATACTGCTGCTAAGTATTTAGTCAATTCCAATTCTACTCTTTCTAATAAGGATGGGAAATTTTTGATAGATCTGGGAAAAAGTGTATACTTCTGCAGCTTTAATTTTCAGAATTTTGAATTGTCAGGCACATGTGTTAAAAGTTTGTTCTAATTTTGAGAGAGGAATGTTTTATCTGCAGTTTTTTCTTGTGAGGAAAAATTTGCTTTAAATGTTGTTTCTTCTATGGCATGACTCACTACTTATTGATTGCAATGTATGTATGACTGCGATGCTTTTTCCAGGGCTATGGTCAGTGGTACTGTTTTGAATAGGTTTGAATGGTTACCTTCTCAGAACCTCCCAGATGATGATAAAAATGAAATTTTAAATTCAGCCTTGAATAGAGATTTACCATTATCTCCACTACTGCAGAGGTGATCTGAAAGGGGCAAGCTGATCCAGGGAATCTCTAAGATTTTCATCCCTCCTTTTCCATATTTTCTCCAAGAAAGTTTATATCAACTCACACAGTTTTGGCAAAAAGCAAAATAAACAATATCAGCTAAATACAGGTAAACTGACATTTAAAAAGAAATGCTAAAGGGGGGGGGGTCCAAAAAAGTATCGAACCTCCCAAAATCAGGGACACTCCAGTATTCAAGAGACCTTGTGACCCCTCCCACACTAGTCTCTCTCTATCTTCCAGAAATCTGAATCTCCATTTTTTTCTGTTTGACAACAGATGGGTTCTGAAAGTCATTCATTAAGTTACAGATGGCAATGGGAGGAAATATGGTCATTCCTCATTCTCCAGATCAGACTGCCTTGTTTCCACCAGTTCTTCATCAGATTCTGTTCCAAGCAGTGATAGAACTAGACCCCCTTTCCCATGTGGGGAAAAGTTTTTATTCAAGGATGTTCCAAGTGCCAGATAAAGAAAATGCTTGGAGACCAGCTGGATCTCTCTTTCCTAAACTGTTTGTGATGCCTCACTTCAAAACCTGTTACCTCTTTTTCCAAGTTTCCCAGTAACACTTTACTTAAAACTACTTAGAAATGCAACCCTGTTTATCCATACTTCAGCCTTTTTTATGTTGTGTGTGTCTGCGTGTGTATGTGTGCCTGTATCAAATTATCAATTTTCTGCTTTACCCTTTGGAATATCCACTGTACCAAAAGTGTTCACAAAGTGTCTAACTCCAGTTATAGCTCATTACAGGCTATGGGCTATCCATATATAGATGACTTGCTAATCTTTGCAGAGTCTTCCTCAGTGTCATTACCATAACATTCCATTTGAGTTGTTGCTTTTCATTTGTCTTCAACCTGTGGGATCCAGATCCAGCACAGACCTGCCTCTGTCATATATTCCAGCATCAGATCCAAAACCCAAGCTCCTCCCGTACCAATAATGCCCCGCTATCCCTCCTCCCCTCAGATCAAATTTGTTGCAGAACAGCAGCAACCCTATTACAGCATAAACCCCCTTTTATCCCTGGCCAAAAAAGGGCAGCAACACACACACAGATTCAACTTAAGCCAAGAAAGCCAACATCTGCTTCTGTCCAGTCCACTACACAGACCAAAAAAGGCAGGGGGAAGGAGGGAAGGACATTTGAAGACAAATGAGAAGCAGCAACTCAGATGGAATGTTTTGATAATTGCATAACTAGTTTATCTGAAGTGGTTTTCATTTGATCTTCAAGCTATGGGATAGAGTCCCTAGCTACTATAACCCTGTGAGGTCCTTATGGAAGGATATTGTAGAGCACAGCCGAGCCAAAGGATGCTCTGCTCCTGGAAAGAAGATCCAATTTTTAATCGGAAATAAAGGTATGCAATGAAGACCAGGTAGCAGCAGTACAAGTATCATCAATAGGAACCCTGGACCAAAAGGCTGCAGAAGTAGAGACTGATCTGGTGGGATGTGCCCGGACAGGGCCTGCTTGGGACAAACCTTTGGACCAATAGGCCAAAGAAATATGCTCAGAAATCCAGTGAGCAAGAGAAACTTAGAAACAGGCTATCCCAAATGAGGCTTAGAGAACGAAACAAAGAGCTGATCCAGATTTTGCAAATCTTTGGTTCTATGCAGATAGAAATGCAGCTGCCCATGTACAGCAAGTAAATGTAATTTGTACTCCCCCTTGTTTTGAAAATTTGGAAAGAACACTGGCAAATTGATAACCTGGTTGATATTAGATCCAGAAGCCACCTTCAGCAAGAAAGATTGGCTGGTCTGAAGGGACACAGTCTTTTTGAAAGACCAAATAAGAGGGCTTAATAGATAGTATCTGAAGTTAATAAACCCTCTTGGCTGAGGTAATGGCCACCAAAAAGGCGGTCTTCCAGGATACAAATTGCAAATCAACCGAGGCAGCTGGTTCAAACAAGGGAGAAACCAAGGCCTGTAATACAAAGGTTAGATATTAAGGAGGAGTGGGGTCCTTAACTAGAGGCCAGAGAAGAAAGGTACCTTTCAAAAAGTCCTTACAGAGCTTTGACGAAGGTAAGGAGACTGAATTTTCACCCACGTGGAAATTAAAGATTGCTGCCAACTGAACTTTAACGGTAGAAAAACTAGTGCTTTATGAAAAATATGGGTTAAAATATCCAGAGTGGCAGGAATTGGTGCCCTCAAAGGATCCAGGTCAAAAAACATTTCCATTTGGTAGAGTAGATCTTCTTGGTAGAAGTCTTGTGGTCTGCAATCAGGATCTTTTTGACAGGAGAAGAGAGCACAGGAGTCATGGCTATTATGGAAACTGGAGCAGCCAAGTGGGCGCTTCAGGCTGGCTAAATCTGGGTGAGGAACTCCTGACAAGTGTGTGAGCAGATCCAGAGTCCAGGGAGGACACACTAGATGAGACCACAGAGTGGGGAACCAAATTTGACGAGGCCAGAATGGGGCAATGAGGATGACCAAAGCTCCCCAGCCACTGTGCTTTCTGGATAAACTTGGGAATCAGAGGTAGAGGAGGATAAGCATGCAGTAGACCGGAGGACCAAGCATGGACTAGAGCATCTCTGAGTGACTCCCAGGAGAGGGGATCAGAGTGAAATACTCACTGCACTTTGCATTGGAAGGAGAGGTTAAGAGATCATAGCAAGGACGATCCCGCCTTAGGAAGATCCTGTCCACTACTGATGGATTCAGTGACCACTCATAGGGCATCAGAATAGATATGCTGAGTCTGTCCACTTGAATGCTGAACTTCCCCAGAATGTGCGTTCCCACCAGAAAATGGTCGGAGATCGCCAACTTCCACAATCCCATGGGCTCACGACAAAGAGGGTAAGATCCCCCCCCCCATTAATTGATGTATCAGACCACAGACATACTGTCCATCTGAATGGTAATCTACCATGTAGGGAGAAAGGTGTGGGGAGAGGTTGCAGCGCCAAAAGCACCACCCTCATCTCCAGGATATTGATATGCAGACTGGTCTCCAGGGAAGACCACATGCCTTAGACTGTCATTCCCATGCAATGCCCCCCACCCAAGCAGGGAGACATCTGTGGTCTCCATGATCATGGGGCAAGGAAGAACAAAAAGGCAGCCCAGAAGAAGGCATGGGGACTGAAGCCACCATATAAGAGGGTCCCGGCAAACATGAGACAATCTAATAGGATGTGACAAGTGGAGACCTAAAAGGGACCATTGAACTGTTGAGGTCCACTGAAGTACCCTCATGTAGAGGCATGCGGTTGGGAGAAGAGTTATCGTGGCTGTCATGGATCCCAGTGCCCGAAGAACCATACCTGCCGGGGAAAGCTGGGTCTGTAGAATGTAATGTAATTGATGATGAAGTGATGATAACCTGTCTGAGGGCAGAAACACCCTGTCCTGTATAGTATCCAACCGTGCCCCTATGAAGTCCAGTATCTGAAGAGGTGCAAGTTGTGACTTGGCAAGATTTATTGTGATGCCCATTGATGAAGCTAGACAGAGAAGGCGATGCCTGGCCTAGGTTTAGTCCCTTTTCAGACGCACTCAGACAGGTGGGTTACAAGGTTATGGCCAATGATAACAGCTGATAATAAACTAAGCACTTTATTTCCACAACATGTGACTTTTTCTTTTGGTAGATTTTTAAACCTAAAAGAATTGTTGAACTGCCCAATTTCCAATCAGACCCAGATTAGTTCTTTCGGGTCTTTTCCTTGTGGGAGATGCAGTGTGTGCCATAGAATCAGAAATTTGTCTAATACTATGATCAATGGGCACAGCACAGATTTGTCTCTCAAGCAAGGTTTAATTGTCAATCATGTGGTGTTATATGCATTCTGGGTTGTGGGTGTGATGAGGGTAGATGGTATATAGGTCCGACCAAAAGAAAAGTTAAGGTTAGAATTTTGGAATATTTGGGAAATATTAGAAGGGGTAATATAGGCTTCAGTCCACAGTGGCAGAACATTTTATTGAAGCCCATTCAGGAAATGTTGATTCCCTGTTTTTTATAGGTTCATAGGTAGGTACTAGGCTATTGGCCCAAGGGCCTACGTAAGCCTAGCCAACAAGGTTTCCTGGCTTACGCCACCCAAGAAAGTTTATTTCCTGTGCCCCTGTTGAGCAGAGCCAAAGAAGTGATCCCCGGGGTGTATTTCCTATTTCCCATCCACTCATCAAGATTTTTCTTGGAAGAGTGCTAATGAGGAACTTTGCTTGACATAGATGGGTAGCTTGTCCCAGAGTATAGGAAGTCTCTGGGACAGGAATCTATCCTCAAACATGTCCTGTTTATTGTGGTGACAAGGTTTAGGTCCCTAGAGCGTGTAGCTCAGAGGGATTGGGATTTCTTTAGGTGTAGCATGTCCAACAGCTCTGGGTTTAACATAGCTTTATATGTTAGGCAGAGGTCCTCTCGGAATAGGTGATATGCTACAGAGTAAATCTGGATTTGTTTTGAGATGGTCAGTGTAGGGCATCCGTTTGTGGCCAGTAATCCTCTTTGTGAGGTACTTCTGTGGCCTTTCCAGCTACTGCAAATGTCTTATGAGGTACATTCCAAAAGGGGCGTTGTACTCTATAATGGGTCTAATGAGTGCCGAGTAGAGGGAAACAATGACCTCTTTTTTTCCTGGATGAGAACCCTTTTGTGGTGAGGTATGCCACATAGGAGTTCCTGACTACTGTGGCGATGTGATTATCAGAGGAGAGACCACTATCCACCTGGGTCCCAAAGTCTCTTATCACACATTCGGTGTTAAGTAGACTGCCGTTTATGTGGTAGTTCATGGGTACAGAGTTTTTACCAAAGGGGATGACAGTGCACTTTTGGCATTGAGCTTGAGGCAGTGCTTCTGACACCAGGCATCTGTCTCAGGGAGACCCTTCTGTAGGATGTCCACATCATTTGGGGACTCTACTATAGCTCCTAGTTTGCAGTTACCTTTGAACTTCGTTAGCCAGAGGCCTTCTGTGTTAGCATGTACTTCAGAGAAGTAGATAGCAAACAGGAGAGGTCCCAGGACTGAACCCTGTGGTACTCCACTTGTCACTGGTTTGAAGTCAGATTTGGAGTCTGCAAGTTTTACAGTGTGGGTTCTGTCAGTGAGCCATTTGGCAACCCATCTTGTGACGTAGGGATTTATACCTAGCTTAGTGAGTTTAGCTATAATTCCAGAATGGGGGATGGTGTCGAAAGCATTGGCGAGGTCAAGTTAGGCTGTGTGGACCACCTTACCCTTGGTCTATGGCTTTGGTGACTGCCGTTTGGAGGTTACCAGTGTCATGATGATACGTTCCATGGACTTGCAGACCAGGCTCATCAGGCTAATAGGGTGATAGTTCCCAGGAACAGTGGTGGTTCCCCCTTTGTGGAGTGGGATAACTGTTGCTGTGTGCCATTTATTGGGCACAAAGCCTGACGTGAGGCTATGTTTGAACATGGTGCTTAGGTGGGGAACCAGTTCATTCTGAAGTTAATGTAAATCGCAGCCTGGGATGTTGTCCAGTCCCATGGATGCTGTATCTTTGGTTTTAGAGAATGCAGCTTTTACCTGCATAGATGTGATTACAGGGACTCTACATTCTTTCTGTATAGATATGGGCCCTTTAGGGGGTGAGAGGGGGGTAAAGTTAGCACTGAACCTATCTGCCAGGATATTGGCAATATCAGTTGGTTCTGTAATTTTCATGCTGTTGGGCTGTAACTCAGAGCAGGTGTGGGTGTTGCCATTGAGATTCTTGACATAGCTATAGAATGCTTTGTGGTTGCCCTTGGAATCAGTGGCGATTTTGTTTTCGTAGCTAGCTTTGGAGGATCTTATAAGGAATCTCAGCTTCTTACTGAGGCTGACCAGGGAGCTCCTCCACTCATGGGATTTTACTCTCTTTTGCAACAGTTTCTTCCTTCTGTTGTAGAGTTAGTTTATGGCAGGGGACCACCAGATTGGCTTCCTTTTTTGGGAGGATAGCATCTTGGTTTTATTTGGGATAACACGATCCATGCACTTGTGTAACTGCTTATAGAGTGCATGTGTGTAGGATTCAGTAGTCGTAACTGTATTGCCCTTCTGCATGGGTGTCATGAAGTTTGCCACTTCTTTCTTAAGAAGCATGAAGTTGGCTTTGGAGAAATTTTTTACCATGGTTTCCTTAATGGTGGGTGGGGGCAGGCTGCGGAGATCTACGGTGATTAGCTTATGGTTGGATCTAACCAACGAGGAGTAATGTTGGTAATGACTAGGTCTAGGATATTGTTGCCCCTGGTGGGGGATGTGGATAAGTTGATCCAGGGCATTTGAATTTATGAATTCCAGAAAGCATTGAGAGAAGGAGTTTGTACATGAGTAGTTTTCCCAGTTGTTGAACCCTAATATTTTCCAGTATATCAAGAAAAGAGGAGTGGGAATCCTGGGTTATGGTGGGGGATATGTAGCAAGCTACAATTTGGATTGTAGTTTTGCCCAGAGTTTGTTGCACTTGGATAACCTCAGATGCATTATGCTGTGCAACTACCCTGGAGGTGCGGATATCCTTAATGAATATGAACACACATTTGCCTTTGGTGTTCTGGTCCAGGTAAGATGGTCGAAAAGTATGGTATGAGTTATAGCCTGGTAATGCAGGGGTGCTATCTAGAGCCTTGAACCAGGTCTCAGTCACTGCACAGATATCGATGTTCTCCATTTTAAGGAGTGCCTCGAGTGAGTGCATTTTGAGATTTAAACTTCTAGCATTGAGCAGCATTACCCTCAGTATTTGCTTGCCTGTTCCTTTTACCGTGCTGAATTTGTCATTTGAACCTTGCCTAAAAAAGGCACTATAGGAGCGGCAAGGCTGTTAGCCAGTATTCGGAATCCCAGGAGCGACAGGTGCAGGCCATCTCTGGCACAGCATCGTGGTCTGTCGACCATGTTGTCCCAGGCAGACAGATACCGGATCCCCTTAGAATGACACCAGAAGCTTAGCCAGTTGTTGAAGTCAGTCATTTTATCCTTGTACTACGGTATAATTCTGGGTGATGGCAGGATGCTACGATGCTACTCAGGGCTAGTGTCATACCTGCCTGGGCTACAAGATCAGAGAGCTCTTCCATGTCTCTCTTCATGTAGTCCAGGGAGGTACGTCTCAGGTCATTCACAGCAGCATGGACAATGACAGAGTCATATTTGAACTTGTGGAGTGACCTGAGTGCATGGGTTATGTGGCGGATCCTGGCACCCGACAGGCAGCTGACAGTAACCTTCTCCTTGTTTAGCCTTTTGAGTGGGACATCAGTGTGCCTGACTATCGAGTCACCTATGACTAGTGTGTTGTGTACATTGTTTTGCCTTATGGGCTGTGGTTTATTGGCCCACTGAGTCTGTTGGCTATGTGTCATTTGGGTTGTGTTGGGGGGTGGAGGTTGCTTGTGTTTCTACTTTGGAGGTCTTTGTTGCTTCAGCAGGTTATTGAGAGCCTCTGCAAATGTTTTTGTGTTTCTTTGTGTGGAATTTGATGGTGTAGGTTTAGTGGGACTATGTGATGAGTGCGGTGTGGTGCAAGTGTTTACCTTCTCCTCTTGACTGTCAAGTTCAGTCTTGGTTGGAGAGATCTTTACCTCTAGTTTGGCTAGATAAGTGCATCTCTCACAGGTTGTGGTGTTGGGTGGTAGGAGGAGACGGTTGTCTGTGTACATGAGGCAATTGCTACATTACCCCAAGATGCCCAGATTCATCAGACAGGAGAGAACACTGGGAGCTGACCCTTGGACATGCCTGAATAAAAAATTACTTTCCTCTAGACAAGTGAGGAAAGCGAGTATAAAAGCTGTTTTTCTCTAAGCAAGTGAGGAAAGTAAGTACAAAAACTGTTTTCCTCTAGGTAAAGAGGAAGGTTGAGTGCTGTAGTAATTTGTAGCTTATTTAGTTCTAACAACAAGTTCTGAACAAGTGTTGAGCACAAATAAGCAAATTCAAGTGCTAAAATTAATAATCTGTACCTGGATCTTGTGGTAGATAGGCTACCTACTCCCACTGATAAGCTAAAAGGCTTCCCTCCAACACAGAAAGGCTTGGGGGGGGGCTCAGAAGCTTTCAAGCAGTCCTGGATACAGAAAATCTGTATCTGGATTTGACTAGTTGCAGGAAAGGTGGGAAACAAGTCCAAACATGGCCTTTTAAACCAGAAAGTTGAAAGAGATGGAAAAACTGCCAAACAACCAATAAACTACAATTTCTGGGCCAGAAATCACTCTTGTGGTAGATGGGCTACCTAGTGCTTACCACTCCCACTGATCAGCTAGAAGGCTTCCCTCCAACACAGAAAGGCAGGGGGGGGGGGTTCAGAAACTTACAAACATTCCTGGATACAGCAAATCTGTATCTGGACTAGACTAGTTACAGGAAAGGTGGGAAACAAGTGCAAACGCAGGCTTTTAAACCAGAAAGTTAGTGTATTAGCCCAACCATTTGGCAACTGTGGTAGTGGTACTCTATTTGCTAATAAGTTAAATCAGCTGGAGACTACTTTCATTAATATTTTTGGAACCTTGGTCCCACATGGATTAAATCAGGAGGTGGTAGTAAGTTTTTGAAGAAATTTCATTTGCAATATGACCATATATGTGTGGATATATATATATATATATATATATATATATATATATATATATATATATATATATATATGTGTGTGTGTGTGTGTGTATTTTTTATGAGTAAATACACACATTATGAGAAGGTGGTGGTGTAATTTTTATGTATACTTGGTTGAATTTTTTTTGTTGATGTTGCTGGAGAATTTATTGTAATTTTGTTGCTGCTGAAGTTCCATGGGAAATGTAGTAATTTTTCATGACTAAGGGATGTGTTTATGTAGAACGTGCATTGGATGTATAGACACATTTTGAAACACAATTGTTTAATTGTTTAGTATATTTAAGCTTTAGAATTTGATATGTTGATATCCCTTGAAGACAAATGCCGGGATTAAAGCTGTTTGGTACTCCAAATCTGTGTACTCCTTTTGGATTTATTAGGTTTTGTGTTTTTTCTTTGGTTTTGATAACTGAATCAGTCGATGCCAGGAGAGAGTGGAAAGCAGCCAATCATCCTGGTAAGGAAAGACCTGAAACCCCACTACCAGCATCACTTTGTAAACACCTGGGGGAGTGGTGATGAGCCCAAAGGGGGAGCACTCTGAACTGAAAATGATTGGCTCCCAGCGAAGGAACTGTCTGGAGCATCTGTTCATCTTGATGTGGTAGTACACATCCTGAAGGTCCACCAAGCATATCCAGTCATTCATCTGCAGGAAGGGCAGAATGGACTGAAGGGTGACCATCCAAAAATTTGTCTTGCAAACGACAGGTTCAGGGTACAAAAATCCAGAATGGGTCTTAAGTCCCCCGTTTTCTTTGGCACCAAAAAGAACTTGGAATAAATGCCTGATCAAGACTGGTCTGGGGGGACAGGCTGGATGACTCATTTTGAGAGCAGCCTGGTGATTTCTATGGCTGCCTCCTCCCACTGACCAGGTGGAACATCTGGGAGACATTTCTGTTGAGAGGGACGATGAAGAAAGGGGATATAGCGTAACCTCTGGAAATGATTTACAGCACCCAATGATCATTTGTAATGGATTCCCAGACTGTTGGGTGCAGTGGTAGACGCCCGTTAACTGCCTCCAGAGACGAGCAGTCAGGCAATCCCTCAGGATTGCTGAAAGAGTCTAGTCGAGAAAGAATAGAGACCTCTGGTTCTTCAGACCCCCTCTGCCATGAGGGCAGTGTTTGTCATACCCCCCCCTCTGCCACTGAGGAAGACAAACCCTGAGCTTCCTGGGGAAAACCCTGAGACTTCTTAAACCACATCTTTTTAAACCACATCTTTTTGACTCCATGCTGATTCCTCGAGAATGATCTTTGTGGAGTAGAGAAGCAGATCCCGACCGAGACATGGTCTTCTCGTCTTTTTCACTCTGGGTCATCGTGTCATTAACAGTTTTGCCATGTAAGGTGGAACAGTCATAGGGAGTGTTTGTGAATGATGCCTTTAAGTGCTCTGAAAAGGCACAGAGCCAGAGCCAGGTGTGCCGCCTAATGGCCACACCTGTCCTGGCAGCCCTAGAGGCACCCTCAGTCGCATGAGAAAGTAGCCTCATGGACGTGCTGGAAATGGTTAGGGTGGCCATGCATGAGGAGAATACTTTCTTCTCCTCTGCCGACATGGACCCTGGAGCAGACTCAGAGACCTCCTTGACCAGGGTCCTTCTGCAGTCTGATAACAAGGATCAAAATAATTCAGTGCATGTAAAGCAAAGGTGGCTGAATTGTAGGTTTGCTTCCCAAAACAATCCATCACCCTAGATTCCCTGTCCAGAGGGATGGATCGAGGAGCTCTCCTGAACCCAGCTCCTTCTTGGTGGCTGCCGCAGCCGCCATGGCATCAACTGGGACCCTTTAGACCAGTGGGGCTTGTCCGGGGCACTGAGCACCTTGTCCGGGCACCTGGGGATGGGCCCAACTGTGCCTGGTTTCTTCCATGCCCTACTAGAGATGAGGTCCACTAAGGGCTCCACTGAGGGGGTCACCCTGGAAGTAAAAGACCCTGTGCCAAATGCCTCCAAGAATACAAACTCTTTGGTGTTGGTCTTGAGGGTAGACCACCAACCATATTTTGGTGAAGGATTTCCATGATATCCCCAAAGGAGACATCATCCAGAGGTGAGCAGGGGGAACCCTCCCCTTCATCCAAGCCTGCATCATCAGTGAGAGACTCCGGAGGGGAGTCTAAGTGCCTCCTCTTGCACGTATGCTTCCGAGGAGCCTCCTGGGGGGGACTCCTGGGAAGGGGCTTATAAGCTTCTGGCAGTTCCTGAATAGGAACCTCCTGAGGCAGTCTGGCAGCAGGCTTAAGGTTACCATACGTTCGGGTTTCCCCGGACACGTCCTCTCTTTTGTGCTCCTGTCCGGGCAGTTTTTGAAAATTATGCAATTTGTCCGGGTTTTAAAACCCGGGCAAATCGCAGAATTTTCAAAAAGCAGACATCCCTATATCGGAGTTTTTCTCCGCTTTGTTTTTTTTTTTTTTTTTTTTTTTTTTTTTTGATTGGCTCATATACAGGTATATGAGCCAATCAAAAAACGGAGCTCTGTTCAATGCGGAACTGCTTGATGTTCTGCATTGAACAAAAGAGGGTCCGCTGTGCGCGTTTTTGATTGGTTCGTATACCGGTATACGAGCCAATCAAAAAACGGAGCTCTGTTGAATGCGGAACTGCTTGATGTTCCACATTGAACAGAAGAGGGTCCGCTGTTCGAGGTTTTGATTGGCTCATTTACCGGCATATGGGTCAAACAAAAATCCCCAAACACGGACCTTTTTTTTGTTTGTTCTTCAACCTAAGAGGACGAAATAATATGTGCTGGTAGCAGCACATTTTTTGTCCTCTTTTACATACAAAGAATTATGGTAACCCTAAGCAGGCTGTCCCTGAGGGGGCAGGACAGAAGACTCCGACTCCGTCCCAGGGCTAGACTGAGCTGAGATTCCCAGCTCCAAAGCCCTGGGGGGAAGGGATGACTCAGAATCTAGCAGTTGGAGCCAGCCCCTCTGAGCTGACACCAAAGCTACTGCTCTGAGAGTTTGTCTGCTCCGATGACATCAGAGTAGAACTGCTCATGGTAACGGTCGGAGTTGAGGTGCCAAGGGACTTTCGATGTTGACCCCGCAACACTTTGGAACTTCTGACCCAAAGGCTCTGAAGCCAAAGGTTGGATTGGAGAAGGAGAAATCGGGAGAAAACTAGACTGCGTGCTCACGGCCCTGGAGTGGGACAGAGCAGGCAACACTCCTAGCTTGATCTGGGCCCAAAGAAACTTCAGCATCATCTTGTCCACCTTGGCTTCAGAGAGGCTGCAAGTGGACCAGATTGAAGAAGCTACTGACCCCAACTGAAAATGATGCTGGGGGGGGGTGGGGGCTGGTACAGGAAACCTAGCTCAAGAAATGTCTGGCTCCAGGGAAAAATGAGGAGACTGGAGCCAAGGAAAACTCTGGGCCAGCTCAGGCTAAGACTTATTAGGTGGCTCAGCAGAAGATGCATGCTCGGGGGATCTCTTTCTCAGACTATCTTTCCTTATGACTGGCCTTCTCTCCATTCATGAATGTCTTACTAAGAGTTTGAGTTCTAAAGCCAGGGCGGAGGAAGAAGAGGCCTCAGTTGGTGAAGGCCTTTCAAAATCAGTTTATTCCTCCGTCGATGAGCGCATGGGGTTTGAAGGTTGCACAAATCGAACAGGAGGAATCCAGGTGCGGCACCCCCCAAACACACCACACACACAGTGCAGGCATCTGAAGGAGGAAGGTTATGCCCACACCGTGCACCCTTCCTGAACCCCGGCTTGGGAGACTCAGGCGTGGAGACAGGAAAAACAGGCTACACACGCACTCACAAAGGGAGAAATAAAAAAGCGAGGGTTTTTTACAGTTTTACCGACGCTGACGCAGGGAAAGAAAAGAGTAGGAACAGAGTAGGAAAATAGAAAGGACTCAAAGGACTTTCAACCATTTAGAACACTAAGCTTGGAGCAACTGGAGTCCATGCTGTTTGAAATGAGTGGCAAACAAGATTTGGGGGAGGAGGAAGAGTGGGGCATTATGGGTAGGGGAGGGGGCTTGGATTTTGGATCCGATGCTGGAGTATACAGCCAAGTCGGATCTGTGCCAGATCTGAGTCCCACAGGTTGAAGATTAAATGAAAACAATTTCAGATTCTCTGTTTCTTGGGAGAGAGGGGTCTTTTACACAAGCTGGGATTCCAAGAGAACATTCAGAAGACTTTCTTGACTTCTTCACACAGGGTTGTGTTCTTGGGATGTCAACTAGACTTCAGTTCAAAGAGCTTTCCTTCTGCAGGAAAAAAAATAGATCTATATCTACATGCAAGAAGGCCTGGCAGGCAGATGTCTTTTCTTTTCTTTGAAGCTTTTCCAATAATGTCCAGGGTACTTTTGAAGATTTAGAAGGAATCCCCAAGATCATTGTGGTAACTCACTTCTGGCCCACGTGACCATGGTTCTCTCTTTTGAAAATGTCCAGGGGCAATTTCCACAGGCTTCTCACAGACTGGATCTACTCAGACAAGAGCAGGGGTGTTTGATACAAAACTGTTTATCTGAATGCCTGGATGATAGGGTCTTAATTCCTTTTAGACACGTTTACTGAGGTTGTGCAGCAAGTATATTGGAGGCAAGAAAGCCTGTTAATGGAAAATCATGAATTAGCAAATGGAAAACTTTTTCTACTTGTTGCCAACAACATAATCACCCATTCAGGGCTAGTTTTCTCTGACTTTAACAATATTTGCGCAAGTTACTATTCTATGGCCTTTCTTATTTATCAAACTTCATTTATTGGCTACTTGCTTATCTGTCCATGGATCCTCCTTTTTCACTGCAGTCTCATGTCAAAATATTTTTGAAAAGAGATTTGCATAAGAGGTCTCCAAGAAAACTTGTGGTCCCTCCTTGGGATCTTAATTTTGCGTTAGAGAAGCTGACATGTCATCCATTTCAACCAGCTAACCTGGCTGACTTCAGTGTCTTATGGAAGACAGTTTTGCTGATTGTTGTGACCTCTTCAAGATGGGTGTCTGAGTTGCAAGATCTTATGGTGAGTCAGTCCTATCTCATTTTCAAAAGAGGCAGGGATTCTTTGAGAATTAATCCTCCTTTTATGCCTAAAGTGGTATCCAAGTTTACTTTAAGCTACACTATCCATCTTCCCGTTTTCTTTCCTGAACCTGTAAAATGAGGGAGAACGGTATACTCCATACCTTGGATGTCCACATACCTCTCTTGTTACTATCTAGACTTAACTAAGTATTTCAGTTCTTCTAAGCAATTGCTCATTTATTGTAAATGTAAGAAGAAGGGATAACCATTGTCAAAACAGACTATTTATAAATGGTTGTTTGAGGCTGTGTCACCTTTTGTTATACTCACAACAACAAAACTGTTCCAGGCAGGGTCAAAGCCCACTCTACAAGGGCCTCACATCTGTGACATTTTGGAAAGGGTTGGAGTGTAGAAGCTGCTCCTTGGTTGTCTGTAGATACTTTCACGAAGCACTATAAGCTTGATTCCATCTGTAGGTCCAGATCATGCTTTGCTTGGACCATTCTCCCAGGTGTTCCTGGACTCTTCTCGTTACACATTCCAAATGTTGTCAGCTTAGGTAATCTACCCATATAGCTAAGGCTACTGCAGCTGTGATCAATATGATGAACATAGTACAGTTGTGTAAGTAAATATACCTAACAGTAGATGTTTGAATGACCACTGCTACAGTAGCACCTTGCTCTCTCCACCTCCCTTTGTTTTTTGGTGTGCCTTTTATGCCAGGGTGTGGGCGTTTTATTGTTGTTTCTAGCTTTGCCCTTTCAGGTCTCAGCCTCCCTCTCTCAGTTGGCAGGAAAGCTCTGAAGGGCTTTGCATCCAAACTTGTCTTTTAGTCAGCTCAGTTCAAGCTGCTTGAGAGTTTGTGTGCATGGAAAGTGCCCTGAAATTTTGGAAGTTGGCTGACGTGTTATCCCCCAGAAGACCAGTACTTTGGTGATAGTTATCTAATGAGAAATCACTTCCTTTACCAAGCCTGTGAAATTTGTGCCCCTCAGAAGGAAACAGTAGAACTTTTGGGACTTGGGCCACCAAAGCCTGTTGCTATTCCTCCAGTCCAGGAGGAGCAAATGGATGTGTGTGATTCTGACAGCCTAGAGCCAGTCTTCCAAACCTTTCCCACTGAAAGGCCTGATGAGTTCTGCAGAATGCAGGCTACTTGCAAATTATTGGACAAAAATTCTATAGCTGATTCAGATATGGATTCCCTGGAATCTGCTAAGGGAGCTAGACTGGCTTTGAACCACACACTCCTTGATGCCAAGGCAAGTAGGCTACTAGGATAGATATGGTGAAAAGGTGTATGCCTCAGCAGTCCTGGCTTTCAGGGTCATATCTTGAAGTGTCAGAAACATACCCCCATGTAGCTGTTGTGAGGGAGTGTGGGACAAGGCAAGAAAGGCTGCCTTATTTTAGCGAGTCCTGGCCTTCTTGCAGTTTTAAATGCTGTGAAATGTGGGTATAATGGTGTTGATGCAGCATCCAGGGTCAGATCTTTGAAGACACTCTTGGCTGAGGACACGTCCTATGGAGAGATATCAAAGTGCAGCTGTTTAGTGTCCCCTGGATATAGAGCTGCTGTTTGGATGCCAGACTTTCAGTACGTATAAGAAGTTAGTGGACAAGAGGAATACTCTGGAATCTGTTGCTCATTTGTTTCATCATTATCTCCCTAAATACCACAGGAATATAAATTTTATTTATGTTTCTGAATGCAGGAGGTGAAATAAAACAAACCAAAGGTTGAAATATTTTCCAGAAAAGAAAATGGCAGAAGGAAAACAGAAGGCATGGGCACCCTCTTGGTTGTTCTTGTCCCAGCAAGTAGCTGGTTCTACCACATCCAACCCTGACCTTGCACACTGATTTTCGGCGGTTGACAACATATCTCCAACAATGGCAAACTGTAATATGGGTTTTTATGAATCATCTCTATGCGAGGGCTGACATCAGATTTCATCTTATGTCCTCCTAAATAACCTTATTATTATATCAGGAAAAGCAAATGCTTCCCTTGCCCTACTTATAAAATCACAGCATATTCTGTTGAATGCCTTTTCTGCATGGAGACCTGCCAATAACAGCAGTGTTTTCTTACATTCTGCTTCCCTCTAAATCATCACTGTTTTATTAATGTTGTCAAGTATTTGGCTCCCCTCCACAAAACCATATTGATCTGTAGTTATCAGTTTTGGCAACACCTTTGACATTCTTGTAGCTAGTATAGGCAAGCACTTTATAATCGTGGTTTAAAATTGAAATGGGTCTATATGAGGCTGCATCTGATTGTTTTTTTACTCTCCTTGGGTAATACAGCCACCACAACTTTCTTTCAGGATGCTGGTGCTTCCCCTCCTTTAAAATACTATTAAACAAAATCTTCTAGATTTTTATCACTTTCTTCCTTCCTAGCTTCCAAACTTCCACAGGAATGCTCTCTTTTCCAGGAGACTTCCTTGCACATTGATTATGCATCACCATTTTTTCTTTTTTTTTCTTCTCCTCCTATCTTAACTATTAGTTTTAGAGTCTCATCTTCTTTAATCATGGCGATATTAAATCTTCCATAAATATTTTAATTTGTGCTCTTTCTTGGTTTCCATATTTCTGTGCTTTATACAAATGTTCATAAAATATCTGTTAATATCTCTGTAGGATCTGTATTTATTTTTAATGTCTTAGGAGAGTTGACAAAAGAGCCTTTCTGCTTTTTGTTGCATAAGTCACTGTGCTAAAAGGTTTATCTGGAGTTAACAAAAAAAGAATAGTTGTTTGACAGCACTCTTTGTAAATTCAGACGTATCCAAATAACTGCTTTATTTTCTCTTCGGTATTCTGCAGATGATTCTCTTCTCATTCTATGAGATTCCCTTTATTCTGCTGTACTTTAACTGCTGTCAGCCCCTCTAAATAATTCATATTACTTATTAACTGCATCTCTTTCTATCCTATTTTTAAACTCCCATTTTATTTTATCCCATTAGCTATCCGTTATGACGAAATTTCTATTTTCCTAATAGCTAGCGAATAATTTCCGGCACCCATTCACTTTTTAGCAGGTATGTGGGAAAGTGCCAATGTATCATTTGAAATTCATTACCCTACATTTTAATCTTAGTTTTCATTGGAGGTTGACCTGAAATAGTTATTGGATGTGTATCAAAGCTTTCAATTAAATGCACATGTTCCAGTGAGAAATAATTTCTATCCATTCTAGCCCAGTTATTGTATCCTGGGGAATAATATATAAATTCTGTCAGAGTTCCTGTTACTGAATTCATTTCTTCCATACCAAACATTTTCATAAATTTATTCAGAAATCTGCCCTCTTTTGTTGTTTTCCCTTTTAGCTCCCTGTGATACACCCTCACTATTGCAAGTCAAGTTCCAGTCCCCACGTGTGAGTAATATTCCATACTGAAGGCTGATTATTTCTCCCAAAATTTTCTTAAACTCCCTAATAGCAGTTTTTTGGTGGAATACAAATACATTGGTTCATAGGTGTGTACTAGGCTAATGGCTGTGGAGCCTTTACAAGCCTAGCCCAAAAAAAAAAAAATTGCCCAGGCACAATGCCACCCGATGTTAGTTCACAGTGCCCCTATCCAGTAGGGCAGCTGGAGTGATCCCTGGAGTGAACTTTGTCACCCATCCACTCGTCAAGATTTCTGTTGAAGAGGGCCAGCTAGGTGCTGTGCTTGGCATGAATGGGAAGCTTATTCCAGAGTATGAACAGTCTTTGGGAGATGTACTTGTTCCTCCAGCATGTTCTGTTAATTGTGGTAATGAGGTTGTGATCTCTGGAGAGTGTGGAGCGAGGGTGTTGGGATTTCTGTAGGTGTAGCATTTCAAGTAGGGCTGGGTCAGACATGGCTTTGTAAGTCAAGCAGAGATCACCTCTAAATAGATGATAAGAGACTGAGAACAGCTGACGTTTCTTGAGTCTGTGCATGTAGGACATGTGTTTAAGGCCTGGGATCCTTTTTGTGAGGTACTTTTATGGCCTCTCCAGCTGTTGTAGGTGTCTGGTCAGGTACGTGCCACATGGGGCATTATATTCGATGATTGGTCTAATGAGGGATGAGTAGAGAAGGATGATTACCTCTTTCTTCCTGGATGCGAAACCTTTGGTTATAAGATGTACCACGTAGAAGGGCTTTCTGACCACACTGTCAGTGTGGTGGTCGAAAGTGAGGTGGCTGTCAACCTGGGTGCCCAGATCTCTTATGGCATCTTCACTGTTCAGTGGGCTCCCATTAATGTGGTAATTCATGGGAACCGAGTTTTTTCCAAAGGGGGGATGATAATGCATTTTTTGGTGTTTAGCTTCAGGCCATGTGGCAACATAATCCTCTTCATTTGTCTTACTACCATAAATTTACCATTATTGTCTTTTTTTTCCCCCATCTTCTGTTACTATTGGAGCCCCTTCGCCAATCAGTATTATTACTCAGCTTTTCCTTTGTCCTGGATATTCTGCTGAATATCCATCCTGAAATCGTTTTTGTCAAATTTGCATGTTCATTTCTTTCCAAATGTGTCTTCTGCAGTATTACTATCTGCACTCTCCATTTCTTAATGTAATTCAGTGCTTTTTTTTTTTTTTTTTTTTTAAATACATGTAACGCCATTTACATTCTAAGATATTTTGGATACAGGAACCATAATGATAAAAAAGCTATCTTTCCCACTTAATATACATGATTTTTTGAATGTACCTTTTCAAATTTTCTTGCGTGCACAGTTTACCATTTGGCAGGCTGATTTTTTTATACATTTTGTTCATCTCCTTTTGAACCTACATTCACTTAAGACCCTCAAAGAAAAAAAAAACTAAATATGTTTTCAAAACACCCCTCCCCTATTAACTTGGAACAAGCACACAAAACTGTTTACCTTTTTAGCAGATGAAGTTTAGCCATCCAGATAGAAACATTTGCCCCAAATCAACTTCTGTGCCCAGAGGCATAATCACATCTAAATTAAGCTTATCCATGCTAAATCACATAGGATCATAGGAGGTTACTAGGTGAATGACCCTAGGGCCCTTACAAGCCTAGCCAAGTTCAACCATAGTTCTCTAGAGTGTCTGTTTTGAGCAAACACTAAAATCAACACCTATTGCCCCTGTCCAGGAGGGACACAGACATAATCCCTGGGGTGAATTTCTAGTTTCCCATCCAGTCATCCAAATTATGCTTAAATAGGTTAGACAAGGGACTTTGTTTAACATAAATTGGAAGTTTGTTCCAAAGGTGAGGTAACCTCTATGAGACAAGTCTGTCCCTCCAGCAAGTTCTGTTGATGTCACATAACAGGTTAAGGCCCTTTGAGCAAGTGATCAGTGTGCCATTTGACTTGCATATGTGCAGCATTTCCATTAAAGCAGGGTCAAGGATCACCCTATATGCAAAACAAAGGTTGCCTCTATGCTATAGCCTTTGTTCTCACTTACATTGATTGTCAGTTATCTCTATTCTTCTCCCAGATGTGAAAAGCAGTTTTTGTGCTTTCAGAAAACATTAACTTTTAGCCCTAAGAAAAAGTACACTGAATACCTTTAAATAAAACTAAGTTGTGCACTGTTCCATTAAATCTATTAAAGTATTAAGGCTGCTGGGGAGGCTACAATCTCTTAACTTCCTATAATTTTAAAATTTATTGTTCATTGAACTGCTTGTCAGTGTACCATAAAATTTTGCATTTCCCTTAGCAAAGAATGCATAGAGCTCTCAAGATTATTTGCTTACACCCGCAGACAGATTGTCTCTTTGTAAATATTGTCAGCAATGAGTGAATGAAAACGGCTAACTTGCAGTTGCATGAAGGAAATTTTGTAAATTTCACTTAGAATATGCACAGTTTCCCTAGCTAACTGCCTTTAACTGCAGATGTCTTGATTCGCACTGAAAACATTTGCTAATGAAACAAATCAAGCTAATGTTGCAGATGCAAGAAGCTTGGCATTTTTCATGGCTTTCATCATTTTGTCATATCAAACTTATTTGCTTACGAAAAAAACAAATGTGTTTATAGCTGAAGGCAGGGACATTAATTTAGAGAGCCACCCTTATGAAAAGAAGAAACAGAGTACAAAGGATTATTCCAGATAAAATCACTTTAGCAAGCAGATCTAGGAGTCTCACTCTCTCTCACTCTGATGCCCTCCCTGTAGGAGGAATAAAGATACCTTGTTGAAGTTTCAAGTAGTTTATTCAGTTAAGTAGGTAGATGGATTCTCACTGTCTGCGTACCCAGGGTTGCCAGACATCCCTATTTGGGCGGGACTGTCCCAAGATCAGCAGCCTGATCCCGAGTCCCGCCCTGCCGGTTTAAATCCCGGCCAGCCTCCGCTTTGTTTTTTTTTTTTTTTTGATTGGCCCGTATACCTGGCATAAAGGCCAATCAAAAATCGCTAATCACGGAGCTTCTTGTGTTCCGCATTAAACAGAAGTAGCTCCGTGTTTAGCGATTTTTGATTGGCCCGTATGCCGGTATATGGGCTAATCAAAAATCGCTAAACACGGAGCTTCTTGTGTTCCGCATTAAACAGAAGTAGCTCCGTGTTTACCGATTTTTGATTGGCCCCTATGTCGGTATACGGGCTAATCAAAAATCGCTAAACACGGAGCTACTTCTGTTGAATGTGGAACTGCAATGCATTAAACACTAGAAGCTCCATGTTTAGTGCAGAGCTACTGTTCTTTAATGTGGAACTCTGTTCCGCATTAAAGGACCTTTTTTTTTTTTGGTTTGTTTTTTTTGTCGTCCCTGTGTGTACCCCATGTCTAGTCTACAGGCATCTCCAGATGTTTCAGCTGTGGTAGTATACTTCACTTCAGGTTTTCTTTTTTTTTTCTGCTTACATCTTTACAAAATGGTTGGAAGAGGTGACAACATATTTTGCTTGTGAACGCATTTTATTTTTATTTATTTGTTTTTGTTAGTGGAAGCCTACTGAGAAAAAGTACTTTTTTCATGATAGACCACAGAAAAGTGTCAGAGATTCACTTAGAACTACAAAGTTTACAACTGGAAATTGTGGGAATCAAACCCCAGACTGCAGAAAGAAACATATTTAGTAACACACAACCTTAACCCTCTTTGGTGGACAGACAGGCACAAATACCTAACCAATCTGTGTCATCATTTTTAACTGAATTTACTTGCATATTAGCCGTGTAAATGAAGTGGTCCTTCATATGGTCTTTTCAGCCACAATTGTAAAAGTAGTACATGTTGACAACTTGTTGTAGCTAGTCAGCTGGCAAAATCTGGGTAATTGAGTAATTACATACTCCCAGAAAACCCACAGGGTGAACATATCTGCTTAGATAGTAACAAAGTCAGGATAGATCATCAAACCATAAATCCATTAGGGTGAAACCTAAATCAGTGCTGCCCGTCCTGCTTGAGATACCCTAATAAATTCCTTCTAACTGAAACCTGTTCATCCATCTGTTAGGAACATTGCCATTTCTTACAAATCATAATCCAAGCTAACTTTACTATACATAGTTCTAGATTTATCCAGTACATTTTGTTCACCCTCGATAAGATTCACGCTCAAGTTTATCATATCATACATATACAGCTAAAAACTGTCATGGCAGAAAGGATGGTAGTACACCTGTCCTTGTTTTCCTGTACACAAGAGAACTATGGTTGTGTAACCATAGTGGTCAGATTTTTGTTTCATACCCAGACTAATAGAAGCTAACTTTGTGGCTGATCCTCTCCACTTTTCCACTGCAACCTGTTCTATTTGACAGATGCAGTTCAGACTCTAATTGTAGGTGTTTCACAAGAAGGCTTGTGATTTCACCTAGATTTTATGCATGCCAGAACATTCATCTTGCTGGATCTAAGAGGATTCCTCCTTTCATATCAGTTTCTGGAGATGGAGAAGTGCTGTTTGACTTTCTAGAGGCACGTGGTTCAGTGCATTTCACTGGTATTTAACCTGTTCATGCAAGGTTGATAATCTTTTTGCCAAGTTTGCCCAGAGTCTGTGTGAGAATTTAAGTATTTGAGTTGCAAACTGACTGCTTCTGATAGCTTACCTTATAATAAATAAAATAGGTTCTTTTCAAGGATGTGAAGAAGTGGGGAAAAATGAAAACTGATGCTGCATAGAAATGTGAAGCTAGCAATTAGGGGAAAGACGGAGGCTGAAAGAGGTGGCAAGTAGTGTACAGGGAGTTGGAGGAGGCACACTGCAAAATGCTATCAGAAGGGCAACAGAGGCAGTGAGGACAGGAATAAAGCAAAGTTGAAAGGGAGTTAGCAGGATGGGATCAATAAGGGGAAAGCTAGGCCTTTTTGGTACATCAGAGAAAGGAGGTTTGTTTGGACAGAACAGGCCTGGTGGAACAAAGATGGGTGAAAGATCAAAGAAGCATGTGAAAAAGGCAGAAGTACTAAATGCATACTTCAATTCAGTCATCACAAAGGAAAGCAAGGGGAGGGAGATAGGCTGGGAGGGAATTAGGGCAGAATAGACATAATAGTGGACTGACTCAAGGACAGAGTGAGAGAAGATGAAATGTTAGGCAAGTATGCTGACAGACCTCAATCCCACCCTTTGATGGAGGTCTTCAGCAGATCACTGGCCAGTATAGAAGTACCTTAGAATTGACCAGATGTGGTACCCTGAAACAGGAGGCCAGCAAGAAAGATGGAGGGGAATTGTAGTAGCTTACCAGCTGAGGCAAGGAAAGTCGTGGACAAAAAAAATGAGGGGAAGGACGGTAGCATTTCTAAAGGACTGCAGTCATAAGAAAAGCAAGCAAGATGGGTTCATGGGCGGAAGGATCTGTCAGTCAAACTTGATCCATTTTATGACTGGGTTACTGATGAACTTGTAACACACCAAATATTTTATTAATATTTGGTGTTGCTATCGATTTATCAAGCAGTGACACCATAGTTGTTTAGTTACTGATGAACTTGACTGGGGAGTACCAGTAGACATGATCTATCTGGACTTCGGCAAGGCCTTTGACCCAGTCCTACACAGGAAGCTGAAAGGGATGCTGGGGGTGGAGTTAAATGTAAGACCAAGACCAAAGAACTGGATTGCTGCATGGATGAATGAAATTGCACTGATGGCTGTGGTGAGAAGGATGTTATCTAGAATTATTAAAGTGACTACTGGTGTCGTTTCTGTGGTCAGCATTCTTTAGTGTGCTTGTTTCAGACATATTGTGGGAGAAGAGGGGAACTGGATCAGCATCTTCACTGATAACACAAAGACAGATACAGCTGTGGAGGATAGGGAAGGATCTGAAAAGCTTGCCTGAGGGGGCAGAAATTGGCAGCTGTGATTTAGACAAACAAATGTATAGTGCTAAACTTCATCTTCACTTCAGCGATTCTTCTTTTGTGAAGTATCAGCTGTGAAGGAGTGGAACTGATGGTAACACATTAGAATGCAATCTGGCAGGTGCTGACCACACCTGGACTGGACCACCAGAAGCAGAGTTAATCGGTGGTGGCAGCAGCTTGAATAATGTTGGGGTGTATCTTCAAGGAAATGAACTCCAAAATCAAAAACGTACTGCTTCAACTGTAAAGGACCATTAACAGACCACAGCTTAAGTACTATTTTGTTCTAGAGCCATACAAGGAAAGCAGTGTCAGGCTCGTGGAAGGAATTTAGAGAAGAACCACCAGAAAAATCTTTGGGATGTGGGGGAAGGAATATGACAAGAAATTAGAGAAGGTAGAGGGCTTCTTACTTTGAGACCAGATGAGACGATACAAGGCAGACATGATGCATACTGGTGCACCAGATAATGTCAGAGATATAAAGGGGTAATCCCAAACCAGAAGAATGGGGAGGAGGGTACAAACAGGCCATTTTAGAGACCTACTGCTCCCTGAACCTCTGAAAGTACTTCACAGAGTGGACTGTACACACACAAATCAGGCTACTAGAATGAATGCTGCGGAGGCATTTAAGTAGGAATGGAAAAGGTGGAGAAAGATTTAGGGTGGGAAGTGTAGGTAGAAGGTTAATTGTACTTAGACAGATTAAATGGGCTTCTTAGTGTCTTATGCTGTCAGGCAGATGCAGTGCGATATAACTGATCTCAGCAGTGGGTATGTTAACTTTTTGAAATTTAGGAACCTGCTAGTGTGAGTCCCAAAATACATAGACTGAATGTCCAAAAGATTGGACTTGCAAATACCAAGCCTGAGATGCTCTTTCTTGGAACATTCCCTTTTCTCCGAGGTATGGAAATCTCAGAGTTGGTATATAAAAGTTTGGGGGAGGGGCAGATGGGCTTGACTCCTACCACTGCAAAAAGAAGTTTTAAGGAGAAGAGCAATTTTCAAAATTTGCTGTTTTCCTGTGTTTTCAGTCTTTTGTTTCACCTTGTCGGCATTTGGCATTTTGAGAGTCATCAGTTCCATAGGCAGCCCTGATTCACTTTCTCATCTTGACAATTTTAAGAACCTACTGGTATGATATCCTGGATGAAAAGTCTAGTTGTAACTGTGGTAGATAATTCATACTCGGACTTGATAAACATTAGCAAAGGTTTTTGAAAGCTTGGCATATAAAAGACCTGCTGAGTACTTTGGTCAGCCTCTTCAACTGGGCAGGTCAGCATCTCCATATGGGAGGGTGTAGTAGAAAATATCAGTGTTTTCTGATCGCTGGAGGATTTCCATAACTGATCTTTTAACACTGGTTTAAATTCCTATACTTAACCTGTTTCTTATCACTAGGACCATGGTGTCATGTTTTTAGCTTAGATGTGTTGGCTGTCCCTGTGTTAAAAGTGTGGTTTTATAGTCATTGAAGACAGTTGAAGCTCGTATAATCAGACAGATGATCGAACATACACAGTTAAGTGAAACCCTAACAGTCTGTTTAGGGATTTGCTAACTTGTATGAAAAGCAAAATTAAAAAAAAAGAAAAAATCCCATTCAATATTGTGATCTCCTCCATAAAAAAATAGCAAATGAATGCTCAAAACAAATGCAAGGGTGGGATGCCTTCCACACCTGTTTACCTTAAATATAACAAATCCATGGTCACACAACTACAAGGGAATGGGGAAAGGAGATTCTGCCTTTAGGGATGACTGCAAATAGGGATACAGGCAGTAGGTGGCTGGAATTTATTGGAGAAAACTGGCAAGGGACGAAGGTATTGGGAGCAAATAACTATAGAGGGAAAGATGATAGAATGGGAAGACATCAATGATTTATTTGGAGTGTAAGTTAGACTGCCTTTTCCTATCATTGATTGCTATCAGAGTATAGGCAAAGAGAAATAAATGGGGGGGGGGGGTCTAAATGAAAGACCAGCACTAGTAAGTAGAGTTTTTAATATAATCTAGAACAGAAGCTGCCATTAAAAAAGGAATAATTAGTAGAGCATATATAATATTGCGTGATAACTATAAGAACCAGTCAGAGGAGTTTAGAAAAGATTGGGAAGAGAGATTGGATAAGCAATTCACAAAGAAACAATGGGAGGATATATGGATGTATCCCAAATATGCAAGAAAATCTAGAAGATTTAGGATTTTTGACTGGATATGTTTACATAGATATTTTTATACCCCAAGTAGACTCCAGAGAATTTTTCCTCAGACAGACAGCAAATGTTGGAGGTATGAAGGGGAAGAAAGAGGCAATTGGGAGCATGTTTTCTGGGAGTGTGTTAAGTTGGTGGACTTTAAGGATTCCCTGAAGGATGCACTGTTGAAGATGCTGGTGGGCAGATTGATCTGACAAGGGAGATGATTTTTCTGACCTATGGTACAGAATCGGAATTGCCTAGACAAGGCAAGGCCTTGCTGTGTCTAATGATGTAGCTGCCAAAAAAGCAATTACTAGAAAATGGAAATCAAAATCTAAATCAACTATACTGGAAGTAGTGAATATTGTAACAGAGGTAAACCAACTGAAATTGAGATCTTTATAAAAGGGTAGGAGCAAACTACATAGGAAAAAATGGGAATTGTGGAAATAACACATGCAAGGGAGGAATGAGATTTAAAAAGCGGTAGAACTTAATTGAGCTATGTAATCTTGGAGTGAGAACGATTGGGTAGATTATAAGTGATGTATAATGTTTGCAACTGGGAGTGTGTCAGTATGGTTTGTGATGCTTTTTTCCCACTTTCTGAAATTTAAAAAAAAGTTCAGTTACAGATTTGTTGTTCTGAACTGTTTGTAAGTTTATTGGAGGCCATTGTTTGCTTGGGCTAAAGGAAAGTCTCTGTGTTCATCAGTGGCAGTGGTAAACACTGAACCAGCCTGCCTGCCCCTGTGGGAGTGGTTACTGCCTAGAAACGGTAGTTTTATTGGCCATTTTGGGTCAATTCCAAACTCCTTGATCCCCCTCTCTTAAAACCCTCTTTTGCGCGTTTTTGCGCATAGCGCAGCATCGGGCAGCGCCGCTTATTCAGGTTTAAACTATTCCCGGCTCCACAAAGTCTGCTGTTCACCTTTTCCCTTAGAACTGTTCCAAATCTCAAAGTAAGCACACTATTTTCCTTCTAAAACCCAGCAGTAGCTAGGATAAGTGTCTTATAAGTAAGCACTAATAAACTAAAGCACTACACCCTCTTATACTCCCTTTAAGTACTTGGCTCCTTATTGGTCCTTTTTGATCAAGTCAAAAGTAATTCCTTATACTATTCTGGCATGTCCAAAAGTCAGTTTCAGGTTTACTCTCCAGTCCAGCTGGTGAATATGGGAATCTTGAGGCAATGTTACAACTGCCTTATATACACAGACCACCCTCTCCTCTTCCCAACAAGCTCAAATATATGTGAGAGATGCAACTATATAGCCAAACTGGAGACTGAGCTCTCTCAACATATTACTGGCATGGTCAGTCTGGAGGAGAAGGTAATCACACACACACACACACACACACACACACACACACACACACACACACCACAAATCCAGTCTCACATAGACCTATCGCAACAGCAAACCAAACACATAAACACACAAAAACATACTCTGAGGCTCTAAATAAAAATCTGCCCAAGCAAAGGAGACCTCCAAAGCAGACACATAGTTCACAAAATCAATGTGCCACACAGTCACAGCCCTTAAGGCTAAACAACACACCTAATACACTTGTAATAGGTGACTCTATTGTCAGACACACTGATGTTCCTCTCACCAGGCTGAACAAGGAGAAGGTCACTGTAAGCTGCCTGTTGGGTGCCAGGATCCACCACATAACACAAGCACTCAGGTCACTCCAAAGCAAGTACAAATATGACTCCATCATTGTCCATGCTGGTGTGAATGACCTGAGACGTACCTCCCTGGATTACATGAAAAGAGACATAGAGGAGCTCTCTGATCATGTGGCCAAGGCCGGTATGACCCTGACCTTGAGTAGCATCTTACCCTCACCAAGAATGATACCACAGTATAAAGACAAAATGATCAATTTCAACAATTGGCTAAAGTATTGGTATCACTCAAAGGGGATCCAGTGTCTGTCAGCCTGGGATGACATGCTTGACAAGCCACGTTGCTTCGCTAGGGACAGCTTGCACCTGTCACCCCTGGGTTTTCGAATACTGGCCAAGGTTCTTGCCACCCCCATAGTGCCTTTTTTGGGCAAGGCTCAAAAGACAAACCCACCTCCTTAGACAACACAAGGAAAAAGAAACTAAGGGTAATGCTGCTCAACGCCAGAAGTCTAAACCTCAAGATGCACGCACTCGAGGCTCTCCTCAGTATGGAGAAAATCGATATCTGTGCAGTAACAGAAACCTGGTTCAAGGCTCCCGAGAGCACCCCAGCACTACCAGGCTATACCTCCTACCATGCTTTTTGGCCCCAAAACTCTGACCGAACCACAAGAGGAGGGGGAGTATCCATATTCATCACAGATACCCATATCTCCAGGCTAGTGGCACTGCACGAAGCATCTGTGACCATCCATGTGCAACTAACAGTGGGCAAAACTGCCTTCCAGTTTGTAGCCTGCTACAGACCACCCTCCCAAACTCAGGAACCCCACTCAGCTTTCCTGAAGACACTGGAGAATATGAAGGTCTCTCCAAACACCATTATATTGGGTGACTTTAACTACCCAAACATAGACAGGGAGCACTACTCAAGCCCCAACACCCTAGCCCAACGGTTCCTAGAATTTATAATCTCAAATGCCATGGAACAACTGGTCACCACTCCCACAAGAGGGGAAAACATATTGGACCTGATCATCACCAACATGGGGACTCTGTTCCATACCAGAGGTATACCCGCCATTGGTAAGATCTGACCATAAATTAATCACTATGGACATCCATATCCCATCCCCACCCCCAGCAAAGGAAACCGTGGTCAAAAACTTCTCAAAAGCAAACTTCCCACTTCTCAAAACCGAGGTGGAATCCTTCAAAGCCCCAGGGCCAGTGGAAAATATGGCCCAAACTGCAGAATCCTTTACAAACGCATTCTATGGATACCTACAGGAATGCATGGATTGTGCTATCCCAAATAAAACCAAGACACACTCCTCCAAAGACCTGTCTGGTGGACCCCAGCCATAAATAAGCTGTACAACAGAAGGAGGAAGCTACTACATGATAGAGCAAAATCCCTGAAAGGGAAGGCAACTCTGATCAGTACTAGCAAGAAACTACGATCCCTCATAAAATCATCTAAGGCTAGCTTTGAAAGAAAAATTGCACAAGGCTTTCTTTAGTTATGTCAGAAACCTGGGTGGAAACTCCCAGATATGTTCTGAGTTAGTGCAAAATGACAAAAAATACACTGAACCCACAGACATTGCCAACATTCCTGGCAGACAGGTTCAGTGCAAACTTCTCCGCCCCCCCCCCCCACAAATGAGCAAATGACTATTCCAACAGAGTGTAGCCTCCCTGACATCACAGATGCACAGGTGAGAGCTGCCCCCTCCAAAGCAAAAAACACAGCATCAATGGGACCAGACGGTGTCCCGGGCTGCGTTTTACATGAGCTCCAAGAAGAACTGAACCCTCACTTAAAATCACTGTTCAGTCTCAGCCTTACAACAGGATATGTACCCAAAGAATGGCATACAGCAACAGTGGTCCCACTCCATAAAGGTGGTGCCACAACAGACCCTGGAAACTATCGCCCTATAAGCCTAACTAGCCTGGTCTGCAAAGCTATGGAGCGTATCATCATGGAACTCATAAACAAAGACATTGGGAACCTCTAAACACTGGATCCTACCCAATTTGGCTTTAAGGGCAGATCTTGCCTCTTGAACCTGGTCAGTTTCTTTGAAACAGTCACCAAGGCCATAGACAAAGGGAAGGTAGTCCACACAGCCTACCTTGACCTTGCAAAAGCCTTCAACACAATACCCCACTCAGGCATCATAAATAAGCTCACCAGCTTAAATATCAACCCCTATGTCACAAGATGGGTTGCAAACTGGCTTAGGGATAGAACCCACATGGTCAGAATTGCAGGTGCCATGTCAGACTCTGAACCAGTTACAAGTGGTGCCCCACAAGGCTCAGTCCTGGGACCTCTGTTGTTCGGTATATATTTCTCTGAGGTACAGGCTAACACAGGAGGACTATGGCTGACAAAGTTTGCAGATGACTGCAAACTTGGGGCTATAATCGACTTGCTGGCTGACACAAGCATCCTGCAAAAAGGTCTCACAGAGACGGATAACTGGTGCCAGAGCCATGGCCTAAAGCTAAATGCCAAAAAGTGTATAGTCATCCCCTTTGGGAAAAACAAAGTGCCCACAAATTACCACATAGGTGGTAATCCATTAAGTACGGAAGAAGTAATTAAGGATTTGGGGACCCAAGTAGATTGCAATCTATTCTTTGACAATCACATTGCCAAAGTGGTTAGAAAGACATTCTGTATAGCCCACCTTATCACAAAGTGGTTCACATCTAGATCAATAGAGGTCAATGTGCCCCTCTACTCATCAGGCCCATAATTGAATACAATGCCCCATTTGGGATGTACCTTACCCGACACCTGCTACAACTAGAAAGACCCCAAAAGTACCTCACCAAGAGGATCAAGGGACTCAAACAGATGCCCTACGCAGTTAGGCTAAAGAAACTCCAGCTCTACTCAGTTGCTTATCGCCTACTCAGAGGCGATCTGTGCCTGACGTATAAAGCCATGTCCAACCCAGAATTAATGGACATGCTCCACCTCAAGAAATCCAAATCCATCAGAACTACACACTCCAGTGACTTAAACCTCAGCACAGAAATAAATAGAACATGCTGGAGGGACAGATTCATATCCCAGAGGCTCCCCTCACTCTGGAACAGAATCCCAATCCAGGTCAGACAGAGCCCCTCAATGACCCTCTTTAAGAGGAATCTTGACGTTTGCATGGGAAATCGTAAATTTACCCCTGGGATCTCTTCTGTGTCACTGCTAGACAGAGGCACGGTAAACTAACCTTAAATGGGCTATCTTCTGTGACCTACTATACAGAGGCACAGTCAACTAATCTAAGAAGGGTGGCGAAAGCCAAACACACTCTGGCTAGGCTTGTAAATGCCCTATGGCAGATAGTCTAGTATCAGCCTATAAGCCTATGTAAAATGCTTGTGACTAGGATCGTGTCTGTGTGGTTTGTTTTCATGTATATAAATGTGTGATTGCCTGTGTAGTAAGTGATGGTTTAATACAGATGTTTCTTGTTTTATAAAAAAGACAGGAATTGAATAATTTATGCAGTATTGCTTGTGTTATATGATATAGCGCAATATATGTCAAGTATAATTTTATGTTCATATAGTTTGATTACTTTTGCATGAATGTACATTTGCCTGTGTCACTAAAGGGTGCTGCTGAGTATGCGAACAGTATTATTGCAAGTTCCACAGTGATATATGTTTGCTTGCAAGTATTTGAAATTGCTTTGTACTTATTGTTGTTGTTGTGTCTTTTGGCTTATCCCGGTTAGGGGTCGCCACAGCAGAACTCCGGTCCGCTAATGTTTGGTAGTGGATTTTTACGTGCCGAGTTACCAGCCCTGACGCACAATCTTCAACGAAGGCACGCCCATTCACGCATGCCTCCACACAGAAGATGCTCTAGCTGAGAATCGAACGGGACAACGTCTTGCTGTGTGGCGATGCTACCGCAGCACCACTATTAACTAAAATTAAATCTGTGGTGCGCCAAGTGATTAAATGCTGCCTTTGAAACTCTGATCACACTGTACGGGATAAATATTTTGTACCTGGACCAGAATTTTTACACCAGGACTGTAGTAGCTCACAGTTTTTAATTAAATCAGCATGGCAGTTAGAATATGTGTCTTCCAGTACTCTACATACATACTGTACAGAATTACATTTAACGGAACATTTATTATCAGCATTGCATGTGCATAAAAGATCATTTAAATATACTACAGACCGTGGAAATTATAGCAGTAAACGCACAGAAAAAATAATATAAAGTGAGAAAAGTCTACAGCAGTATCACAGCTTTTTTTTCCCCTCCAAGTCAATATTTATGTAAGTATAATCAAGTTGTTTTCCTTGCAAGGCCCTTCCTGTAGATTTCTGTGTTTGTTATAGATTGGACAGATCTCTTCTCACATCCTCCCAAAACTGAAGCTGTCACTGTAATAAATCAGATTAAAAGTCATGAAATGTAGCTAGATACTTGTAAAATATTTTTTCTTTTATGCTTCGGCAGTCATGTCATGCTTTGAATATAAGGGTAGGCCAGAAAAACATCTTCAGTGTCATGATGGGTACTATAACCTACTTATTTTATGTAATCAATCTCACTCTTGAGGTCTATTGGAGGTGTGGGCATGTCATTCTTCACTATTATGTTTTTGTTGAGGCATATATACCTTTGCCTTTACCTGGTTTGTGTTGAGGCTGAAAAGGGTTCATGATCAGTTCACTGACTTCGTTAAGAAATTATAAATTTAAGTGAATTTAAAATGCACATACCTTTCAACTGTTGAGATTTTCTCAGGATGTCCAGATTTTTACATCATATTGTGATCTGTTCCTAATAAAATTTGTAGTTTTCAAGCAAGTGGGTCTGAATTCACTAAACCGTGACATTAATTTGAGTTTCAGATTTCATATTCTTCACAGAACGCATGGTAACATGACATCTTTTATTCAAGCTAAGTTCTAAGCTTATATGAGCAATGTTTAAAATTTATCCGTATTTTTGTGACTGTCTCGGCTTTGTGCAGATTTCTTGTGCTAAGAGGTTGAGATGTACGGTTATGTTGTATTTAATGTGGTGAGTTGCTGTAGAGGCTGAAAGAATACAGCTGCATCTAAGACCATATGTTTAAAGGAATCTTGCAAAAGATAAAATGTTCCTTGTCACCTGGGAAGTAGGCAGATATAAAGAAGAACATTTTATTGTGCTTACCTGTGAATTATATTAATTGTAACAGGAAACCCCTTTTTGCTAAAACAAGGAAATGTACTGGGATTTGCCAGTGTCATTTGGCCGGTGTTAATTTTGAGAAAGCACAGACTGCGGTGGTGGTGCTGCGGTAGTGTTGTTGCCTCACAGTAAGACGTTGTCCTGTTCGATTCTCAGCTAGAGCGTCTTCTGTGTGGAGACATGTGTGAATGGGCGTACCTTTATTGAAGGTTGTGCATCAGAGCTGGCAACTCGGCACGTAAAAATCTACCGCCAATCATTAGCGGACCGGAGTTCCGCTGTGGCGACCCCTAACCGTGAAAAGCCGAAAGAGACAACAACAACAGGATGCTTAAATCAGAGTTCATGCTCTACACCTGTCTTAATATGGCAGACATAGTGAGCTTTTATCTTGCTGCTTTGCCATTTAAGTTTTTTTCTTTATAATTCATCATCAGATGAGGAGTATGAGTATTTTTGCCACCCATCTAGTCAGCTGATGTTCTACGTGTTTCACTGTTGCAGTCATCACACTTGGGTTATCTGCCTGCAGGTAGCCCTCAGTTGGCCCAAATACCAGAGTCTCTGGATTTCTGTATCAGATGCTGTCGCCTCTTCCATGACATCAGGTCATCAGGGGTATAAAACATTCAGCCGATGCCATTACTTCAGCTTTTCTTGTCGCGCGGGAGCCCGAAGCAGAAGCAGTTCGCAAATGCCGGTCAGCCGCTACTTGAAATTTCCGTTTTGTGAGTTTCAAACCTGAAGTCTTCTAAAGCTAAGTACCCCATTGGGGATTTTTTTTCCCTTGCTATAACTGATGTCAAAAAAAGTTAACAATTGTCTTGCCTGTGGAAGGCAAATACCTCACAGAGATTGTCATTCTTACTGCGCCACCTGTTTAGGCCCAGACCACAACGTCACTCACTGTTGGTTTTGTGCCTTCTTTAACGCCTGAACTATTTGTTATTGGGCTATCATTGTTGCTAAATTCTTTTGCTCTTGTTCTCCGTATTCCAAAATGGCTTCGGTAAGCCATCCGACTACCGATTTTCTGAAAAAAATGTAAGGATAAAGACAGAGACAGACCGCATAGGTCCAAAACTGCCGACGACACTTCCGTTAAGCTAGTCACCAGTCTACTAGTACTCATTGAGGTGCCTTCGCAGCCCCTGATACCTGCTTCTACAGATTTGCAGGCCTCTGCTGAGACCCATTCGGAGTCCAGTATGCCGCGAGATGCTTCTTCGATCATGGAACCTGCGGATGTCTCTATCTTGGATGGGTCCAGAGCCGCTGTGCAGGTACCAGCTTCTGAGGGTGTATTCCGACCTTCCAATGTTCGTATTAAACCGACTACTTCATTTCAGACTAAAACAGCTGAGTTTCTCAGGCCCAGTGTTTGCACTACGCCTAGAAAACCGATGACCAAAGTGCTTGCTCAAGCTCCCATGCCACAGAAACAAATGCTCAGAATGGCTGAAGACCTTATAACTCTAATTAGGGGAAGCCAGCCTTCCCCCTCTAAAAGACAAAAAATAGATTTCCCATCTGATTCAATAGACCATGAGTCCGATGACTCTGATCCCTCTGATTACCAGGACCATGAGTCCGATGACTCTGATCCCTCTGATTACCAGGACATAACCTTATCTACCTATGAGGATTCAGGTGCAGAGGATTCCATTCCCTCTGCTCCCCTCCAGATGACTTTTCTTTTGGTGAAACCTTGCATACCTTAAGAGAGCATTTCCGCCTGGAATGCCAGGACTACCCACAGTCTAAGAAGAGACTCGGAGAAATTTTAGACTTGCCTCAGCACAGACCTCTAGCTATACCCCCTGTCCTGGATATTGTAGCTGATGTTTTCATGGAATCCAGTCTTACTCCTGATACTTTAGCACCAGCTCCTAGAAAGCCTGAACAGGTACTACAAGTTACCTGACTGTCACAAATTTCTTTTTAAGAATCCCACTGCATATCCAGAGACCATTTCCCAGGAACCTAAAGGTATTAAGGCTACTACAGCCAAAAATCTTACCCCTTCAGACAGGGATTAAAGGGCTTTAGACAGATGGGCCAAGAAAGTATATACCTCTGTAACTCTTGCCATCAGGGCTTTAAATTGCCAGTTGAACATGTTGAAGTACCAGCAGCATATTATGGAACTATTTATTTATTTATTTATTGTTGTTTGTTAACCGGGTTAGTCCATCTGGGCTTGTGGCCCATTTTCAGTGCCAACCCGAGGAGAAAAGCTCCAGTACATAGTATTAAATCTGAGATTTGGAACATTACAAAATATAAAATACAGAAATTTGCAACATTACTGCGGTGGTGGTGCTGCGGTAGCATTGTCGCCTCACAGTAAGACATCCTGTTCGATTCTCAGCTAGAACGTCTTCTGTGTGGAGACATGCGTGAATGGGCGTACCTTCCTTGAAGGTTATGCGTCAGGACTGGCAACTTGGCATGTAAAAATCCACTGCCAATCAGCGGACCGGAGTTCCACTGTGGCGACCCCTAACCGGGAAAAGCCGAAAGACACAACAACAAAATATAATGTACAGAAATTTGTCAAACTTGCAAAAGGCAGAATTACAGAAAGTTAAACAAAAAATGTTGCAGCTTCCAGATTTTGCAGAAAATAAAGATTTACAAGAGTTAATGCATTCTGCAAACCAAGTCAGTAAAAAATACTTTGCAGTGTGCTTTTGATGCCTTATAAGCATCTTGCAGGGCTGCTGTCACTGGGTCTGTACTGAGAAGGCATGCCTGGCTGAAGGAACAAATCTTTGCAAACTGTTAAAGATTTCTTACAGATACAGCCACCTAGATTCAGTAGGCATTGGCCTTCAAAAAAACGGTCCTTTCCAGTCCCTACTAGGTCTTCTCAACCCAAACCCAGGGGCAACAGACAATCAAGTCTACAGTCTCAGGGTACATGGAGATCTAAGCAATGGAGTGCTCCCCCTTCAAAAATAGGGAGTGTTAAGCCACCCCCTTATGGAAAAAATTGACAATGACTTGTCTATCATCCTTCCGAGCCATGCCCAAGTACTTGCACCCCTAGGAGGAAAACTCACCCTGCATGCAAAAAACTGGATGTCCATTACTCAGGACCGATGGGTCCTAAACATTGTATCCCAGTGATACAGATTCTACTTCCACTCACTGCCAACCCCAAGCAGGTTGCCAGACCTTCCTCCAAGCCAGTGGGTAGAAGCTCAAAAGCAAGTACTTTCTTTTCTCAGTATCAGGGCTATTCAACTTGCTCCAATAGAGCAAAGAAGACAGAGTTTCAAATCCAGACTCTTCCTGGTGCCCAGAAAAGAGAGTTCTTGGCGCCCTATCCTGGACCTGTCCACTCTCAACACTTTCCTGGTGGTGCCAAAGTTCAAAATACTTACACTACAACAGCTGCTTCCTATGCTAGCCCAAGGGCTCCTGGCTAGTCTCTCTAGACCTAAAAGAAGCTTATCTGCACATCCCCATAAGGGAATCTTGCAGGAAATCTCTACGTTTCAGGGCAAGCTTTATGCACTATCAGTTCTCTGCACTCCCCTTTGGCTTATCTACTGCTCCCAGGGTATTTACAAAGTGCCTGGCTCCAGCCATTGCATACTGCAGGCAGAGAAAATTAAATGTATCCATACTTGGATGATTGCCTGATTTAGGCAGACAGTCAGGAATTGCTACTTCAGCACCTGGCATTTGTAAGGAGACTTCTAACTTCTCTGGGCTACACCATCAATGAAAAGAAATCACATCTGGTGCCCAGCCAAAAGCTTGTATTCCTGGGAGCAAGCTTGAACACAGCTTCCCAGATGGCATTTCTTACTCCAGAAAAGCAGGTTTATTTGACAAACTACTTCAAACTAATGGCCACCAGAACCCAGCTTATCTACAAGAAAATTACTGCAAACCCTAGGGTTCATGGCCTCGTGCATTCTACTAATTCCATATGCAAGACTGCATATGAGGAAACTTCAATGGTAATTAAAAGTCTCTGGTGCCAACATTCTCAGGACCTGGAAATATTCCTATCATTCCTGGTCTAAGGGCAGCGTTACTTTGGGCAGAGGCTTGCAACCACAAGAGACTCCCTTTCACTCAACCCCTCGCTGCCCAAACCCTGACAGCAGACTCTTCAGACTATGCATGGGGGGCTCACATGGCTGGCAAATGCATTCAAGGCAAATGGAGCCCAGGACAAATTCACCTACCTATCAATCAGAAAGAAATGTTAGCTGTACAGAATGCTCTGACAGCCTTCAAATACCTTATCCTTCCAGGACAACTCTTGATAAAGACAAGACAACACCACAGTTATGTGGTACATAAACAAGCAGGGGGGAACTCATTCCTACCCACTCTGCAGGTTAGCCATGGCCCTGTGAACACAGCCTTGAGCAACCAAGTGCACCTGCAAGCTCAATTCCTGCCAGGCAAACAAATTTAACTGGCAGACGACTTAAGCAGAAATCTACTGGAACCCAACTCATTCAAACTTCTAACTCACAGGTGGGGGACACCAGAGGTGGACCTCCTTGCCTCCCTACAAAACCATCAGTTGAACAAATTTTGCCCCAGAAATCCCCACAGCCAAGCATGGAAAGTGGATGCCCTATCCTTTACAGTGGAAAACCTCTCAATTTATGCCTTTCCCCCTCTGCCCCTCCTCTCAAAAGTGCTACTCAAGATCAAACAGGACAAACCAAGGACAATCCTTATTGCACCGGACTGGCCCCGCCAGCACTGGTACCCACTCCTACACAGTCTGGCAGCAGTGCCACCCTGGCACCTACATCAGACCCCCTCCCTACTGTCCCAGCTGGAGGGACAGATTTTGCATCCTCATCTGCAAACCGTGAACCTTGCAGCTTGGCTTATTCCCTGAATACACCACCAGCAACCCTCAGCAAACAGGTGCTGGACATCATCCTTGAGGCCAAAAGGCCTAGTTACTAGGAAATCGTATTTAGAAAAATGGAAACTATACTGTTCTTGGAGCCAATCTCAAGGAAGGGACAGAGCCGTGCCCACCTTACCTCAAATCCTAGATTACCTAGCAGAGCTGCTCCACAAAGGCCTGTCCTTCTCTTCTGTTGACATTCATGCATCGGCCATCTCTGCTCATTATAGTACTGAGCCACCTCTCTTTTTTCACCCTCTGGTCAAACAGTTCCTGAGAGGAGCTAACAATTTAAGACACCCGAGGAGAGCTCCCACCCCTGCCTGGGACCTTAACTTTGTACTAGAGAAGCTCATGCTTCCCCCTTTTGAGCATGCTGCTACAGCACAGTTAAAATTCCTCTCTTGGAAAACAGCCTTACTTCTAGCCATCACTTCAGCAAGAAGAGTGTTTGAGTTACAGGCACTAATGTCTGTGGAACCCTTCATTATTTTCCATGCTGACAGGGTTTCCCTCATGACTAACCCATCTTTTATTCCCAAAGTGGTATCCAGTTTATCTCTAAACCAATCCATTCATTTACCAACCTTTGTCCCTAATCATCAGAATAAAGGGGAAAGGATCCTGCACTCTTTGGACGTACACAGAGACAACTCAGGTTCTACCTTGACGGGACTAAACCCTTCAGAAAATCTGACCAACTGCTAGTCAGCTTTGCTACAGGGACAGAGGGCAAGGCCATTTCAAAGCAAACCATTTCCAAATGGATAGCACACTGCATTCATTTCTGCTACAAACACCATGGAAAACCTACCCCACAGAGGATCAGAACTCATTCCACTAGGGCTACCTCAACCTCTACAACATGTCTCAGGGGAGTCCCTACCATAGACAATCCTGGAGGCTGCAACCTAGAGTTCTGTACACACCTTCACCAAGCATTACCACTTACCTGTCTTTTCTAAATCCAGAGCTGGATTTGCCACAGCAGTCTTACAAGGCCTGCTAGCCAGCCCTACTATTACTTTACTGCCTCCACCCTTCCTCAGCTTTGGGAATCAACCCAAGTGTGATGACTGCAACAGTGAAACACGAAGAACATAGTATATTTGTGTACACTTACCATAAATGTAGATGTTCGAGTGTATTCACTGTTGCAGTCCTGGTTACCCTCCCTCCAGCCCCCTGACTCTTCTATTTCTATTTCTACCTATCCTCTTTTTGGCCATATCTTATGGCTATGGTATTTACTTTTTACTGGAGGTGTTCCACACCATGTAATTGTTTCCTAGTTTGAAGGCTCCTGACATCTGGGGCACGAAAAACTGATGTAATGGCATTGGCTGCATGTTTTATACCCCTGACCTGACATCATGGAAGAGGCGACAGCATCAGACACAGAAATCCCAAGACTCTGGTATTCAGGCTGACTGAGGGCTACCTGCAGACAGATAACCCAAGTGTGATGACTGCAACAGTGAATACACTCGAACATCTACATTTATGGTAAGTGTACACAACTTTACTTTTCTTACAGCTGTACTTAGAGGCCTGCAGGACTTTTGGTGTTAGCTGTGTTGCTCCCCCCCCCCCCAGTACAGTTTTTAGTAGTGTCCTACTGATAGTGAAAATAAATAGGTAAGCACAAAAATAGATCTATAGGAAAAAAAATAAAGGAAAACAATGTTAAGAATCCAAGAATGGGACATGGAGAATAGTGCATGGTAGAAAGTGACAGGAATGTAGAGAAGCTGTTAGGCATCTGGAGCTTTGAGGTGTTAGAGAGGGAAGATCTACAGGAGACTGGTGCAACTTCAAAGTCAAAAGTAGTGGATAAAGATGTTAGTTACAGAGCCAAAAGTGACTAGACAGAAATTAACACTGCATGAAGGAAGTGGGCTTGAAGGGACTTTCAGCCCACTGGGCAAGGAGCAAAAAAAAAAAAAAAGAAACTGTGATGAGGTTTTGTGGTAAGAAGCACATAATGAATGAGGAAGAGCTTACATACACCACTGGGAGGGAGATAACTAGCACAGACTGAGAATGATGTAGATAGAGGTGGTGGTGTGGGGCAGGAAACAAAGAAGAGGAGAACCAGTTTGATGCAAAAGAAGATTTTGGTGATTGGAGACTGTGTCAAAGGGTTTAGGAATTTAGACGTGGGAAAGGAGAGACCAGATTTCATTGAAACCAGTCCAAGGGTTTAGACTCCGTAAAGAATGGCGTGAGGTAACCAAACTGATCAGCAAGGAGGTAGGGCAGATGCATGTTTAGTTGCATATAAGCACCAGTAATCTATCAGAGGAGACAACTGAGGTGGCACCAACTGGGGACAGGAAGGTGCTAGAGAGATGACTGTCGAGGGGCAGGTAATAACATCATTAGAGTAAAGAGAACATTTGGCAGTATAGTGATAGTGGACAAAGAATAAACACTTATGGCTCGTGAGAACATGGAGAAGTTATGGCAGAGACCAAGTTTAAGGGACATTCCATCTTAGCCCAGAAGAGTCAGGTGTGCTTAGTTATGGGTTGGAAAGGTACACCTTGACAATTGTACCTTTTCATGAAGATGAAGAACAAGGGAAGTAACAGAAGTAGAAAAGGGGGTATGTGCTTTGGCAGTAGAGAGAAGGCAAAAAACATGAAGTAAATAGCAGAGAAACTAAGAAGGGTTGACTCAGATTATGGCTGGGTAGTCCTGCTGTGCACTGTTGAGAGTCTGCTTGAGATGATGTGGGAGACATCAGGCATTGATATACAAGGGAAGTGTGTACATTGTCTGGATCACAAAAACATAGACCAGTGTCAAGAGGGAGGTGGTCATGGAGGTGTTTAGTTATAAGTTCCTCAGGGATGACAGAGGAAAGATACTTGAGGGTGAAGTTACAGAGTACCATAAGAAAGGCTTCAGCTGCAAGGTCAGAGAAGAGGAGCAACAATAAACTGGGAATAAGGCAAGAGTGTGGTCTGGGTTAAAAGGTAGGTTAAGTACCCCGGCATTTAAGGTATTGAAAGGGAGGGAAGGGAGCTAGTGGACTGATGTATTGTATTGTTCATTAGACATGATGAGAGAGGGAAGGTAAGGGAGTAGAAGACTGAGTAAAAGAGCAGGTAGTTAAAAGATGGTAATCATGCAGGATCTGAATGTGATATGAGCAAACTAGGTAATTCTGAGCTCCACTGTAGAGAAGGAATGTATGTCGACTGATGGCTTAGAGCATGAGTGGTTCAGCCATCTGGTGCCAGACTGCACTAGAAAGTACAAAATTCTAGACGTGGTCCTTAACATTGTTGCAGTTAAGGACGTCAGGTTCAGCATTGTTAACCAGCAGCAGTTTTGCCATTTTGTGGTTTAGCATAGGGGCAGAGAGTAAGGATTTGTTTTGTGTCTTTCGGCTTTTCCCAGTTAGGGGTCGCCACACTTGGCAGTTGATTTTTACGTACTGGCTTGCCAGGCCTGACGCACAACCTTCAATGAAGGTACGCCCATTCACGCATGTCTCCACACAAAAGACGCTCTAGCTGAGAATCGAACCGGACAGTGTCTTACTGTGAGGCGACAACGCTACCGCAGCACCACCACCACGGGTAGGGGCAGAGAGTAAGGATATAAAAAAAAAAAAAAAGATGGTGTGGGATTTTAGAAGAGTGGATTAAAAGGTACTGGAGGAGGTGGTTAAGGATGAGTTAGGAAGCAGAAAGTAACTTGAGTAAAAAAGCTCTGGAAATGATGTGGGAGTGGAGTAGTCAGGGCTGCAGCCAAAGGTGTGAGGAAAAGACAAAAAGAGTAAGCTGCTAATGTGGCCACACAGTGATGTGTGGCTAACAGGGCTTAAAATGGGGAACAAAGGATCAGGAAAGTGGAGGAAACACTGTACGTGGAGGCTAGTTAAAAGAAAAAGAAATGTTAATGCTGAAAAGGATAAAGATAAAAAGGATTTAACAGAAGGGATCATGAGAAGAAGCAAGAGTTTTTAAGGTGTATAGCAGAAAAAAAGGAAGGAGCAGAGATGGCCAGGCAGAATAAAGATGGTAGGGAAATCTCAAGACAAAAGCAGGTGCACTGAAAGAGTATGTAGCCTTATTCTTAACAATGGAGTCATGTCACCTGGAGAGCTAGGCAGGACAGAATGGGTGAACAGTGGGCAGACACCAGAGTAGAGAGGGAGGAGGTCCTGAGGGAGCTGGCTACCCTTAGGGAGGAAGAATCACAAGGACCAGATACCATAGTCCTCAGATGCCTAGTAGCTGTGTTGCCACACCCTTTTGGAGATGTTCAGCAAATCACTGTCTCAGCAACAGGTGTGGGGCACAGGCAGCAGATTGTAGGTGTTGACTACACCTAGTATCTCAGTAAAAGAAAAAAACTTCAAAGACCAATGCACGTTAGGTTCAAGCAAGGCACCCTTTATTACTTGCAGCAAGGAGACAAAGCATGTAGGTACAGGATTTGTCTGGCTCTTTGATTATCAGTATGTTATTCTTATACAGTTCTCTTCATGTCACACAGAAAATGTTACTATTCTATTGCTGACGTAGTTGGACACAGCTTTCTGTGTGTTTCACAGAAAATGTTACCAGACTTATTGCTGACATGGTCGGATTATTTGCTGTCTTGCAAACATTTTGAGAAAAACAACCTGGCCTTGGGCTTATTTTAGCCCACCTTAACATTTCAGTTCTTCAGTTGTACAGTTCTAATACATGTGGTACATTTTGTCTAGATTCAAGGTGCATTTCTAGCTTTGGTACAAGTAATGCTGACTATGGTTTATACTTTCAAGCGTCTATTGTTTTCTTTATCAAAGCTTCTAGCAGCTGCATATTTTCTCATGGTATAAGCAGAAATGAAATATCTCTTTAAGTTTCATGACATTAGCAGAAATGAAATGTTCATGACATTAGCAGAAATTAAATGTCTCTTGTTAAGTTTCTGATAGCTGTGCAGATTCATGCAGTGTGAACAGAATACATGTATTAACCCTTTTAAACCTTGAATGCACTAAGCATGCATATTACTATTATATATTTTTCTAACATTTCCCCCCTTTTAATACTTTTATTGTACTTTCAAGATTAGCATAAACTGTTTTTTTTTCTTCCCCTAACCTCTTCCTGCTCAGGATTTGCAGTTAAGAGAGTCATTTAGTTTAAGCTCATGAAAGCATTTTCAGTTTTTTAGCAATTCTTCAAGTTCAGCATCTTGGTATAAGGTTTCTGAAACTGAAATGTGTACAAAATTTTTAATCAATCTTTTTATGCAGGGGATGCAGCAGCACACACATACCACCAGTAGGATTATTCCTACACAGATGGCAATCAGAATGTTCAGGATGCTGCCCCAACCCCCAAACAATTTCTGGAAAAAGTCTGTCAATGGATTTGGTCCTGGTTTGGTCATGGCTGATACTTGCTGAATCACCTCAAGATGGTTGTCTATCTAGTGTTTGTGGTCAGAAATATACGAACAGCACTCCTCCTGGATTAAAGCGCAAGTACCTCCTCTCACCACTAGGGTGAAGTCAAGAGCCATGCGATTTTGAAGCACCACTGTTCTCATGGTAGTCATTTCATCAGTCACCAATTCTAGGGCAGAAGGTTGCATTGCTCATTATTTCGAGGAGCGTAGACAATTTTCTCAGTTCCCAGATTGATTTTGTTGCTCCATATGCTGACAGTACACCTGCCCACGAAATAACAGTATCACTCAAGTCCATGTGTGACAGTCCATTGTTCCCCGAGCCCACAACATGATGGTTTTTCCAGCGTGCATTGATTTGCCCCACTGGATTAACAGGCTTCTTGATTTCTCGAACATTCGAAATTTTCCCTTGAGGTAAAACTGCTGTGTGTCGCATGGCCGGAACCAGGTACCCCAAAAAACAACTGCCGGACCAGTTCTCAGGTAGCCATTTATATGCTTTTCTACCGCATATAAAGTAACAATCTTCTACTTTAGTAGTAACTTTACTATACCCTGACTCTGCATGAAACATTTTTTTGTCGATTATGGACAGTTGCTTATAGAGGTCAGCATTATATTTTACTTCACCAATTGTCCTATGCATCAGTTCAACAAATGAATCATAGGGTGTGTTGCAATAGGATCCGATATTATTAGGTTTAGTGTAGCATCTATAGGGAACAGTCACATTGCAATTGCTCCAACCCACCTTGACTGTATCATTCTTATAAAAACACACAGTTCCCTTCTGTCGAACAAACAAGTGCAATGCTACTTTATCTTATGATGTGACATCTGATGATGTATCATGAATTAGGTTTTCCCAAGTCTTGTTGGCTCCTAGGGGAACTGAAGTTAACAGTAACCCCCCATATGCTGTTGGTAAAGCTGTGCAAATCCAGCAATTCGAAACATTGGAGGTTTCAGCATACACATATTTGATTGCCTGGTAAGTGTTAAAGTTTGGGTGCCACTCTGCACGATTGTTCAGTTCAGTTTGTGTGGCAGAGAAAAGGAATGGCCACAACAAAAAGATTGTCACTAGTACAGTCAACAGGATGGTTATGCAATACATTTGTGGAAATGGTTGTTCTGCATTTCTGTTTTCTCCGGCTCTTCAATTAGGTGTATTTAGATCTTACTGGATTCCGTCATTTTTACTTTGGACATGTGCCCTTACTCTCTGCCCTAATAGAACCTTCAGCACAGATGGTTTCTTCACTGGGGTTGAGACGGATCAGTCCTATTAAGCTGACCCTCTTTTGTAACCAGACTTTGTGCTGAGGACCCCGATGGAGAGGTAAGATTTTTGTTCAACTCAAAGTTCTTAACCAGCTTGCAGTGCATCAGGTGTATCCACAAAGCTCGTTCTGCTATCTTGACTGCAGTGGGTGTTGAAAGAAGCACCTGGTAGGGACCTTCCCACCTTGGCGATGCCCAGTTTTTTCGCTTGATGATTTTGATCCACACCCAGTCTCCTGACGTCACCGCAACTTCTGATGTTTCGGTTTGTTCTCTGTCTGAAACAGCATTTGACTGCAACAGATGTTTAGAACTCAACAACTTTTTCATATATTCAGCTAGTGTAAAATCAGCTTCCTGATCTGATGACATGAGAAGTTTCCACTGGGATGTATAATAAGCCCTTCCAAATAGTTTTTCAAAAGGAGTCAATCCCTTTGCTGTAGGGACAGTTCTCATGCTCAACAGTGCCAGGGGTAAACAGTACAACCAAGTTTTTCCTGTCTCAGCTATTAATTTTCTCAATTTGTTTTTTAGTATACCATTATGCCTTTCAACTAGCCCTGCAGATTGTGGATGGTATGCACAATGATTTTTTAAAGAAATACCAAAATGCTTACTCAACTGCTGTATGGTTTGATTTACAAAGTATGTACCATTGTCCCTGTAGATTCTTTCCGGAATACCAAACCTATGAATGATTTCCTTGACAAGTACTTTTGCCACTGTAGCTGCATCTGGACTTTTGGTTGGAAAGGCTTTCACCCATCTGGAAAACATATCTACAATGACAAGACAATACTTCTTATTTTCACATTTGTTCAGTTCTATGAAATCCATACAAATAGTGTGAAACGGATATGGTGGTGTGGGGAAACTCCCTTGCTTGGGCTTTATCGCCTCCTGTGCATGATGTTTGTTACAAATCTGACACATCAAACAAAATTTTTTAGAGTAGTTGGTAAATCCGTACGTTGTGAACAACCTGGTTCACCAGCTGTACCATCCCCCCAGTTGAGACATGGCACTGCCCATGGCTCAACAATGCTGCATAGCAAAACAAATTAGAGGGTAGTATTGATTTTTCCTTTCTAGAGATGTACAGCCCCTTTTCGAGGATTGCTCCTCGTTTTATCCATCGCTGTTTTCAGCTTGAGTAGTGAGTGTCGGCATTGTTTTTAACATATCTAGATCTAAAGTTTCAGAGGGTTGTAATTCCTCATTTAAAAGAAATACTTCTGTGGCTGCTTGTTTTGCATCTGTATCAGCTCTCGCATTACCTTTTGAAATTCTATCTTGTTGCTTGGTGTGAGCTGTGCATTTACATATGGCTACTTTCTGAGGTAACTGATAGGTTTGCCGGTAGATGTTATTTCCTGGTTTTTCCACTGTTGCGCAAAAACATGTACAGTAGAAAAAGCGTACTGGCTATCAGTAAAGATGTTTACACATTTACCCTTTGCTAAGGTACATGCCCGTGTCAGGGCAATCAATTCTGCTGCCTGTGCAGATAAGTTGTGTGGTAAAGGTTTTGCTTCTATAATCCCAGTATCAGAGACTACTGCATATCCTACTAGGTTCTGTCCTGCAGGACCCCTTTTGCACGAGCCATCCACGTAATATGTCACCTCGGCATCATCCAAGGGGACATCCGTGATATCTTTTCTAGGTAGTGTCTTTTGCTCAATTACCTGCAGGCAGCAGTGCGGTGTGCCATCTGCAGGGGTCGGAAGCAGAGTAGAAGGGTTTAAAGTTGTGCATCGTTCAATCATCATATGAGGTTGGCTCAATAATATAGTCATACAGGAAAGATGCCTAGCAGGGAAAAGATATGCTACCTTTTCTTGTAGTAAAATAATCGCGACTGCATGAGGTACTCTCAAAGTGAGAGGCTGGAACAAGACTACTGAGGCTGAAGCCTGTACTGCCATTGCAGCTGCACGTGCTGCTTGTACACAGTGGGGTAAGGACCGTGCCACTGGGTCTAGTTGTGATGAGTAGTAAGCAATGGGGCGTTGCTTATCTCCATGCTGTTGTGTTAACACTGATGTCATGTAACCCTGCTTACAATCTACAGTTTGGAAAAAATGTTTATGGTAGTTTGGCAATCCCAGAAGTAATGAGGACTCTATTAACTGCTTTAGTTTACAGAAGGCAGATTCTGCCTCTGTTGTCCATTGTAACAAATCCTGCACTGCCATAGGCTTCTTATATATAAAGTCAGTCAGAGTTGCAGATTCTAAGGCATAGTTTGGAATCCAGCTCCCGCAAAAATTAGTTGTACCCAGGAAGGACATCATTTCCTTCTTGGTAGTGGGTTTTGGTGTTTGCAAAATTGCTATTTTTCTGTCCTCATCTAACGTTCTACCTTCCTTGGATATTACATATCTTAGATAATTGACCTGTTTTTTCCAAAGCTGCAGTTTATTTTTATTTACCTTATGTCCCTCAGCGGCTAAAAATCGTAGAAGTCCTATGGTATCTTCTCTACAATCCTGCTGGGTGGGGGCCGCCAGCAAGATGTCATCAACATAAAGTAAAATCTGACTGCCTCATGGTGGGTTGAATCCCGCCAAGTTGCTTACCATTTCTTGTGAGAATATCGTTGGACTTTCACAATATCCCTGTGGTAGTCGCGTATATGTATACCTTTTCCCCTGAAATGTAAATGCAAACCAATACTGGCTATCAGGGTGTATCGGTATCGAAAAGAACACATTGCTGATGTCTACCACAGAAAAATATCTTTGTTGAGGTTTCAAATCATTTAACAGGTTATGTGGGTCTGGCACCATGGGTGCCCTTGGTATTACTGCATCATTTACGGCTTGTAAGTCCTGGACCATAGCCATTCTCCATTGGCCTTTTTAACTGGAAAGAAGGGTGTGTTACATGGTGAATCGGGAGATTCTACTAGTATCCCTCCTTTAAGTAAGGCTGCTATAATAGGCTTTATCCCTGCCTCTGCATCTTTTCTTAAGGGATGCCGTCTTTTTTGTGGTCTGAATGCTGAGTTTGCCGTGATAGTAACTGGTCCCACTGTACGAATGAGTCCTACATTTGATTTCCCTGTTGAACAGAGAGTCTCTGGTATGTCTCATAAGGCATTCTCTTCCTCCTTTAATAGGAGTGTCAATCAGCTGTCCTCGCTAGACTGCAAGTGCACAGCTGGGTTGGTCTGAGTTATCCAATTCAACTTTTGTACTTGTATTTGTTGTTCTGACAGTTCTAGTTATGTCTGTTTCTCCCATCTGGTGACTTTTTCTCCTAGGTCTGCCCATTCTATATTTCTATTTTTGGTTAAGCTAACATGTGGTAATCGATTAGATTTATAAAGTGCAAAGAACTCCTGGGGCAATGAACAGCTGGCTACACTGTTCCCTTCTGTGTCCCAGTACAGGTTACACAATATCAATCTGTTTGCATGATTTTTAAATAACTCTTGCTCATATTCCTTATCAGGTCCTGGTATGTTGCAATAATACAGGGTACAGTGCAACAGGTGTTGCATATCAATGTCATGGGAGGGGAACTTGCTGATGGCTAGGTTCATTAACTCTTTGGTCACAGTCCCTGGACCAGTCGTAACCAAGTCCTGGCTGTACCAATAAAACATTTCACCCTCCGATTGCACTACAAAGGTGTTAATTTGTCGCTGTTCTTCCATACCCTGCATGGTTGGGACTACTGCTATACCAAATAGCTGCATGAGGTCTCTGCCCAAGAGGTTTACTGGGCATTTTGCAGAAACTACAATTTTGCTTCTTTGTGTCAATCCTGAAACTGGATCAGTTATTGCAATGTTATGGGAGAGAGGCTCCCGATACAGCTGTCCATTAGCTGCTTTGACCAGTATGTAATCAGGTGACGCTGTGTTTTCTGGCAGTTTGGAGGGGTGTATCAGTGTTCGTGATGCCCCTGAGTCGCACAAAAATTTGACCTCCCTCCCTTCTACCAAGAGTGTAACTTCTGGTTTTGTGTCTGCTAAATAGAGCTCCAAGCTCAATAAAGCTAGGTCTAATATTTCATTTTCTTCATTGTCACTAACGTCCTGCACTTCCTCTACTCCCTCTATCACATTCTCATTTGTCCTTTCTTCACTAGCCCCTTCTAGTGATTTTTGACTACCATATAGTCAGTCCTCACCCTCCTTGTCTTCCGTTGTTGCCTTCTTGCAATCCCTTGCCAAATTTCCCTTTTTACCGCATTTAAAACATTCTCCCCTTTTTTTCCGCCCTTCAAAGTCCTCTGATCGCTGATCAGATTGTTTGTTTACTTCTGCGGTTTTCTTGCCCTTTTTCCCAGAATGTACTACATAAACTTCTGCTCTATCTTTTACAGAAAATACTTGAGCTTTCTTTTTCTTTTTGCTATTAAAATGCCTTTTGGCATGCCTAGCATATTCAAGTAATGATTGTAACCTGCTTGTACAATGGTCTACCATGTGTTTTGTAATAAAACTGCTTATAGGAGTTCTACTGCCTTTTAAAAATGCATTTTTTAACTGCTGTTCATATGGGGAATCTTGTGTTTGAACTTCAGGAACCTGCATTCCACAGTGGTTATTAAAACATTCTAACAATCTGGCATAATACCGATCAATTGTTTCACCTTCTTGTTGGATGCATTGATTAATGCAACTCCAGTCTGCCCTAGGTTTCCATTTTTCAGAGATGCGGTCTGTAAGACCTTTTACTCTGGTGTCTAATTCTGCGCTGCTATGTGGAAGGGGTCTCTGTGCAGCGCCATGGGGATTCCAGTTCCCACTAATCATGTACCAATCTGGCCCTAGAATTTGTCTAACTACTTTTTCTATTTCTTCTCTGTTTAGGTTATAACTCAACCTCATTCCTTGTAAATCTTCTGAGAATTTTCTGAAATTAACCTTTGGATGTGGAATTCCCTCAGTGGCTTTCCGGATATCTTCCGGAGTCCAAGGTCTATACACTAAGATAGTTGGGTCCTGATTGTCTTGACCTGCCTGAGGATTGGGTACTTCTATAAGCGGGCATATTTCTTCTTCTTCACCTATAGATCGTGAATTCTTAACTATTTGCCATAACTCGATACCCTCTTCTGAATTACCTGCCTTTGTTTGGGACCTGGTCCCGATGGGATCTCTAATTTTAGTCAGTTTTAATTTCACAATATCTCTATCTTTAGTGACCACAGGATATAGTGAGGGTGGACTAAACTGTTCACTTGCTTCATATTCTGGTAAGGGAGGCAGAGGTGCTGATGCTATCACTAAGTTATTATCCTCTTTATCTAAAAACATTGCTTTTGAATCTTTGTTTTTTTGTTTCCTATGGTTTACTTTCTCCAGCCACCTGTGTGCCTGAGGAATTCCTAATCGACGTTGCTTTTTTTACCCGACCCTTGGAATCATTTTTGAGCTGTTTGATAAGTTTGATAAGCAAGGATTTTTCTAATTTTCCGTTGAATTTGTATTTATTAACCCATTTTGAATAATATCTAATATTGCCGGCACGCTGCGACTGCATATATTTTGCGTCTTCCGTTAATAGAGGGTTTTGGGGTCTTCTTGTGCAATTATTACCCATTTTGTTTTACCCTTTGATCGTTACGTAACTTCTCTTAATTTTTAACGTGGTACCACGGATTTTGTTATAGTCTCTTCAGAATGACTGCGTACTTATTCTTTTTCTCCTGATCTATGACAAGGCAGTCATCTTTTTTGTCCCTGACTTGCAAAAATACAATCTGACAAAAACAATACACATCTAGTCCCTGATCTAAAACAGAAAAAAGTAGATTCACTTTACCTGAGCCTATGCGATTGATCACCGATTCGCGGAGACCAGTCCTTCAGTCCCAGATCAGAAAGTGGCTGGCCTCTTTTGAACGACAATTCAGTCGGAGGACTTTCCATATAAGAAGAACCGATTTGGTTTCTTCCCCGTACGGTTTCAATCACCTGGCCGTCTGATCCGAGGTGGAGAGGGTTCCGGTCCGAAGGACCAATCTGTAAAAGGAAAAACCTTCAAGAACCAATGCACGTTAGGTTCAAGCAAGGCACCCTTTATTACTTGCAGCAAGGAGACAAAGCATGTAGGTACAGGATTTGTCTGGCTCTTTGATGATCAGTATGTTATTCTTATACAGTTCTCTTCATGTCACACAGAAAATGTTACTATTCTATTGCTGACGTAGTTGGACACAGCTTTCTTTCTGTATGTTTCACAGAAAATGTTACCAGACTTATTGCTGACATGGTCGGATTATTTGCTGTCTTGCAAAAACATTTTGAGAAAAACAGCCTGGCCTTGGGCTTATTTTAGCCCACCTTAACATTTCAATTCTTCAGTTGTACAGTTCTAATACATGTGTTACATTTTGTCTAGATTCAAGGTACATTTCTAGCTTTGGTACAAGTAATACTGACTATGGTTTATACTTACAAGCATCTATTGTTTTCTTTATCAAAGCTTCTAGCAGCTGCATATTTTCTCATGGTATAAGCAGAAATGAAATATCTCTTTAAGTTTCATGACATTAGCAGAAATGAAATGTTCATGACATTAGCAGAAATGAAATGTCTCTTGTAAAGTTTCTGATAGCTGTGCAGATTCATGCAGTGTGAACAGAATAAATGTATTAACCCTTTTAAACCTCAAATGCAGTAAACATGCATATTGCTATTATATATTTTTCTAACAATCTCCAAAAGTACTTTTCAACAGAGACTGTTACGGACCCAAGGAATTAACTGTGCAAGTGAATGATGGTGAGGGAATCCGCAGAGACACTCACAGGAGGTATGGGTATGGGTATGGGTATGGGGGAAAGGTGGAGGATGAAGAAGAGGAACAATGTTACGATGCTTAGAAGGGCAGTCTAGATAGACGTATTGTCTCCTCCTGCAGTTAGGAAAATGTAATGCACTTGGAATTCCAGTAAAAGATCAAAAACACCTTATTCCCAACCATGTAACAACCTCACCCTGATACATGTGGAACATGCCTTTATGCTGTCCTTTAAAGTTCATCTCCTAATCATTTATTTTGTGGTCTATGACAAAATGAGGAGGAGTCAGGTGGAAATGCAATTCAAATTCATTGTTTCATAATGCCTTTGGGGTTCTGAACTTTTGCAGATTGGTAGAACATTTAGAAGTCCTTTTCTTCCTACTGTAAGCTGTCTTTCTTTGATATGTTAGATATTTGTAGTTCAGTACCAAATGTATAGAAATTGTTACTGATATTATGAAGACCTTATAAAACTATCATAGAAAAGGGGTAGTGATGCCGATCTGAGTTTGTACTGAGCTTTTATTTAGCACACGGAATAAAGAACTTGCCAAAAATGCAGCAAAGGTGAAATTAGGCCTCAAGGGAAAGTTGATTTGGGCCTTCAGTTCAGCTGCTTTATATGTGAGAAAAAGATTCTCTGTTTAACAACAAATGAATTTAAAAAAAAGTTCTTCTTTGTAAACATAGTGAACCTTCCTGGACTGCTGAGTATTGATGTGTGTCTACTTTGTGTTTGATTAAAGTCCTGCAAAGGGCCATTTGTCAGAAGCTTACAGCCCAGACAAAAACACAAACTTTTATTTGCTCAATAGAGGTGACTTTGGAATGAGTTCTGCACTCATTAATATCTGATATTCTTTGTTGTTTCTCAAAGAATGTTTTCCTGATTAAAGTTGGTTTGTTGGACCTCTGTCAACTTTCAGTTTGTTTTCCAGCTGTCTCATTCCAGGGACATTCTCAGTTTACATTCATTGCTCCTCTTACACCAAGTTTTATCTTTGCTGTGGTACATATCAGCGTTTGCTTTCAGATTTTGTTCATTATTTTTATTAATTGTCTTTCAGTGAGCAGTTCTAGGGTTAAGTATGTGGAAGGCCATCTTACCGTTTGTGTGATAAACCTTTACTTGTCATTTAACTCACTTTTAACTTGTACTGCGAATGCAGACATGCCACACACACCTTTCACCATCTTAGAGCATGAAATCTGGACAAAGTCATAAATAAAAGTGGGTCAAAGGCCCAAAAATAGGGACAATGTTTAAATAGTGCTTTTACAAACTTAGAAAAGTTGAAAGAACAATGGGGTTTGCATTAGCATGAAAATTTCTGAAGGATATAAAGCCAGAAATTCCACTGTCTGTCATTATTTTCTAACTTCAGTCATTAATGATTTGCCATTAATTTGCCAGAAAACCACAACTGTATGAAAAAACAGACTGGAAATATAATACTAATCTGCAAAAATCTGTACAGCTAAGAGGTATGAATTGGCAGGTACGGCAGTTACATTTTACTTTTGCCGATCTGAGTGAGTAATCTGACAGAATGAGAATAACAGTTAGAAAACAAAATGCATGCAGTAGTAGTATGTTTGTTTTGCATTTGCATTTTACACAAACTTAACAGATTTTCCTTTAAATCTTATATTTTATATCTAGACTGTTTAGCAGGGATTTAACAATGTCATGTCTTATTACATATCATCCTTTTAGATTCAGCAGTGCTGTTCAGACCACTGTATGCTGCTGACATTTTGTGGAAAGTACATTAGTGTGCTGAAGGCTTAAAGGCAGAGCGACATTGCGGGATGGGTTAGTAATTATACTACCTTGCTGTCATAGCCAAGCAAAATGAGGTTGTTCTGTGGACCTGAAGCAAGCCGCGGCCTACTACTGATAGGAGACTTGCTGCTTTCCTTTGAGGCCATCATTGTAATGTTCTACTTTATGTATGTGAGACTATGACTGAACCCCATGTTTTACTTCTGTGTGCATAGTAGCTCTGTCAGCAAGCACTCAATTGTATCACTTAGAATACAGTACGTTTTTCACAAGAAGTTTGGCTATGAAGAGTAGAGTCTGTATGCTACAGTTTGTGGTCCTCCTGTCTTCATGCTTACGTTGGTAAAAGAAAAAAGAAAACAGTCACTTTATAGACTCAGGGCAAGTGCTTTGTGTAGAGTTGTAGTCCGAGGTTTAGATAACATGCCACTGCTTTATATGGAACTCTGCCTTTACTTTCTGGCTATGCCAGAACACAGTAGTGCTGTAATCACTTTCACCTGTAACCATATCTATGAGTGTGTGTACATCTCCCTTTAGTAGCTATTTTTGCTCATAACGTATAGGTGATTTTTGCACCTTTTCTTTATCCTTATGACTTTAACATGTGAAGACTCAACAGACCTCAAAATGTTTTTCCTTCACTACCATTGTCTTGTATACCTGAAATACGAGATACTGTTTTTCGAAACCGAGACCTGATATTATCTTCCTTAGAGGTATGCACAGTTGTCAAAGTAGCCAAAACCTGTATATGAATTCAGGCTCTAATTTCTGCTCTGTACTGATCCTTGTTTGTCAGCTGCACACTGTGTACAATTTGTTGTGTGTGACTTGTTTCTGAAATTTGTTTTACATTGTGATCACTGTACACTGTTGGTTAGCTCTTGTTAATTTTTTAGAGCTGTTGCATCTTCTGTGACCTGTTAAACTAACTGTGATAACTTAATTTTCAACCAAAGACTGGAAATTGTAGTACTTCAAGTGTGTTGTTCACATGGTTTGTTAAAGAGTGGACCATACTTCCTCCCTCAGAATCTCATATGGGAACCTGCGCTACAGTTAACAACTCCTGACTTACAAAAAAAAAATGAATAAATAGCCTGCCAGAAATGGCATTTTCTGGAAAATGGTAGAATTCTGATAGACAACCTTCACACGGCCATAGAACATTAGCTTAGAATTGTCATACTTCTCTGATACAGTTCGGAATTGCAAATGTGGCAGTTAGAAAGCTGTACTTAGTGGTTTGCTTGAGCCATCTTAACCTTTTGCCCTGTAGAGCCTTATCTTTTTTGCACATATGTTTGCAGAGAGAAAGTTGCACTGATTTGTGTAAGACACCTTAATCTACTGATTTTTCTTGTATTGCCCTTTATGTGCATCTGTTTACAAAAACAGACTTGCTTAGATTGTAGCACTATGTCAACTCATTTACTGTATACTGCATGGAGCATGGTGATTTCACTCCAGTATCAGAAAAAAGGTAAACCTGTGAAGTGCTTCTGTAGACTGAGAACTGACCAAGGCAGTACTTTCAGAGGTGCGCAACAGTTGTTACATGCCCCTTAAGTGCTGTTATGGTCTGCTCTTGTGCAAGGGACATTCCTCTACTCTCAACTGTCCCTGAATGTCCTGGCTCATATTTTCACTCTCTCCATGAAATGGTTCTGTGATGAATTAGACTACTATGTAAAAACTGTCCCTGACTTTCCTTGTCACCCCCCCCAAGAATTCCTTAACAAATAAAATATGTACTCTCTGTGTGACAGCACTCGTTAAGTGCTTTACTGGCATTCAAAGCCAGTAAAACACTTAACACTTTTTTTCTGTAGGTGGTAGTACATGAACTCGATAAAGTGACATGCATTACAAAGATTTATGATTGGGCCTCACCTATCCCAACCATTTATTATGTGCTCTCAACATGGGTGCCAAGATTCACCTCTTGAGTGAATTTCTTGGCATCCATGTCTCAAGCACATAATAATATGGCTACGATCGAAGACCTGATCATAATCCTGTGTATTGCTACAAACAAAAAATTTGGTACATACAGTAACTAGTAGTAGGGTGTTTGTATTTCAAGAAGTGTAATAGTTTGAGGTTTTGGAAGCATTATAATCTCTCAAGCTTTGTCATGCGTGCGTGTGTGTGTGTGTGTGTGTGTGTGTGTGTGTGTGTGTGTGTGTACATCTGTATGTACATATTTTCATATGCGAGCACGATACTCTTTGAGGTTTAGGGTTAGAGTAAGCTGTAGGTTAGGGGATACATTTAGTATTGCTTATTTTTGATACTTCCTGTGTAGTTGTACTGTTAGGGAAGGGGTTTTCATAAGTTAATGAGTAGGGTTAGGGTTAGCACATATAAATAAGATGAGGTGGGGAGGGTGAAGCACACCTTACTGATTCATGCTAACCCTGCTCATTAAGTCTAATCCTAATTGTGCAAGTTAGGAAAACCCCTTTCCCTAACAGTACTGTTTTATCAAATTTGGTTGAATGGTATTGTTAGGGTTTTTAACTTAGCAGACCACAAAAGAAGTGTTTTTTCTTTTGAAATAGATTAAGGTTCAAAATTTGTTTTCACTTTTCAATTGTGAGTTTCAATTTGAAGGAGTTAACAGTGTGTGTTGACCATTCTTTAATTCAAAATTTCATGATATACTTCTGTCTATCTATATTTTATTTTTTGTATTGTATTTATTTGCCATTTGTTAACCGGGTTAGTCTGGCTGGGCAGATGCCCTTTTTCAGCAGAGACCCGAGGAGAAAATCTCCAGTGTAAAAGTGGTATATAACAGTAAGTATGTAGGCATATTTACATAAGAGAAATGACTATCTGTATTATACATCCTTTGTACAAAAAACATAAATGCAAACTGTGATTAAAATGTGTTGAAGAGCGGTTAAGTCACGCAGTATCAGGTTAAAGTCATGGCAGTAAAAAAAAAAACAAATGAGACATTTATACTCAGAGAGATAAATAAGGTAATAAATATGCTAAGTATTAAATGGGGACTTGTTAGAAATATAGGGATAATAAGAGAGGTAGACATAAAATACAATTAGGATAGATAAATGATGAAAAGAAAACTGGTCAGAGGAGAAGGGAGGCAGAGCCAGAGGGGGTAGAGTTCAAGTAGGATCTTTACAGAGGCAGATATTCCTTTAAAGCTACTTTGAAGCTGATAGAGTTTTGAATTGATCTGATCTGGAGAGGAAATTTGTTCCAAACAGTGGTAACTGAGTGGCTATAAAGAATTTTGCCTATTGATTTATTATGTTTGGAAATTTGGAGGAGGTGTTGGTCAGAGCTATGAAAGTTCACTGTTAAAGACATAAGGGGAGAGGAGAGTTGGCAGCGAAGGACAGGCTAGAGGTTGTTGAAGGATAGCATGAGTCAGGTAAAGCCGAGGGAAGTGGAGTTGATTTTGAAATTCTAGCCAGTGGAGTTTTTTTAAAGAAAGGCAGTGGTGGGAACAATATGGGAGATAACTTTTAAATCTAGGTATTTTATTGTAAGTAAGTTCAAGTTTGGTTTACCTATTTTTTTGAGGTTGGTTAAGGTTTGGGACAGCATATAATAAGGTTGGGAGTAGGTAGGCTTGAATGAAGGACAATTTAGAGTCTTGTGTTAAGAATTTATTTGTGTAAAGTAATCCTAGTTTTTGGTGTGTCTTCTTAATGCAATTATTGATGTGGATGTCAAGTTTAAGTTTATCGTGAATATAAACCCTGAGTAATTTAATGTGAGAATCAACTCTGATAGTAGTGTTGTTTAAGGAAGAAACAAAGAAGGTGGATTTGAGGTGTTCGAGAGGCTTGGGGAGGAGGAGAAGTAGTTTAGTTTTATTAGGATTGAGTAGAAGTTGGTTGGTAGTGAGCCATCTTTCAACAGAATTTAGGGTTTCTTAGGTGAGGGAGAGTAAGTGAGGTAGATTTTCAGATGTAGCGATTATGGTGGAGTCGTCATCGTATTGTATTAGTGTGGAGTTTGGGCAGGATTGGTAGAGATTATTAGTAAAGATATTGAATAGCAGTAGTAAAATCTGTGTGTGTATATATATATATATATATATATATATATATATATATATATATATATATATATACATATACACACACACGAACGTGCATGTACAAAGCCTCCCTGTTCACACGTACTCATGTGCACTTAACCCTACCCTTACCCTGCACCCCTAACCACACCCCCATAAGATAGGGTACTAAACACACTTTCATTCACATACCACTAGACAGACAGGTTCATATGTGATTACTAGACTAATGACCCCACGGGGTCTTTGTAAACCTTGCCGTGCTTCTCAAATATGAGAATTAAACCTTGTACCTTGTGTCTGTAAGGTAAACACTTCAGTCATTATGTTAGTGACATTTTTGGTTTAGGAACTTATTTTCCCTTTTTGATTAATTGTTCGTTGAAGTGGCAGTTTGATGAAAGACGAGTTCAGTGTAAATTTTCAAAGCATTGTGATTTTCTTTAGCAATGCTTTATTTATTACATTTTCTGTCCCTTTCTGTGTGTGTGTGTGTGTGTGTGTGTGTGTGTGTGTGTGTGTGTGTGTGTGTGTGTGTGTATATGCATATATATATATATATATATGTAAAAAATGAGACCACAATAAATCATTTCAACACTTTTCCCACCTTTAATGTGACATATAACCTGTACAATTCAATTGAAAAGCACATCGGTTAGGAGAAAAAATGTAAAAAAATAAAAAAGCATACAATATAAGTGTGCACACCCTTAAACTAATACTTTGTTGAAGCACCTTTTGATTTAATTACAGCATTCAGTCTTCTTGAGTACACACCTGCCATCAGTTAAAGAGACTCTGATTAACCCCAGGTAAAGTTCAGCTGTCCTTGTAGGATTTTCCTGACAATTTACTCAGTTGCCTGTTGCAGCAAAAAGCCATGGTTCACAGAGAGCTTGCAAAGCATCAAAAGGATCTCATTGTTGAAAGGTATTAGTCAGGAGAAGGGCATAAAAAAACCTTCCACAGCATTGGATATACCATGCAACACAGTGACAACAGTTATCAATATGTGGAGAAAATATGGGACAACAGTGATGTTGCAAAGAGCTGGACGGCCCTCCAAAATTGATGAAAACACAAGGCGAAAACTGGTCAGGGAGGCTGCCAAGAGCCCATTAGCTACACTGAAGGAGCTGCAGGAATTCCTGGCAAGTACTGGTTGTCTACTACATGTGACAACAATCTCCCGTATTCTCTATCTGTCTGGACTATGGGAGAGGGTTGCAAGACAAAAGCCTTTTCTTACACAGAAAAACATCCAGGCCCAGCTAAAATTTGGAAAACAATACATCAAGTCTCCCAAAAGCATATGGGAAAATGTGTTATGGTCTGATGAGACCAACGTTGAACTTTTTGGTCACAATTCCAAAAGGTATGTGTGGCACCAAAACAACACTTAGAATCACCAAAAGAACACCATCCCCATGGTGAAGCATGGTGGTAACAGTATCATGCTTTGGGGTTGCTTTTCTTCAGCTGGAACTGGGGCTTTAGTCAAGGTGGAGGGAATTATGAACAGTTCCAAATACCAGTCACTTTTGGTCCAAAACTTTCAGGTGTCTGCTAGAAAGTTGAAGATAAAGAGGAACTTCACCTTTCAACACTACAGTGACCCCAAGCATACATCCAAATCAACAAAAGAATGGCTTCACCAGAAGAAAATGAAAGTTTTGGAATTGCCCAGCCAGAGCCCAGATGTAAATCCAATAGAAAATCTGTGGGGTGACCGGAAGAGGACTGTGCACAAGAGATGCCCTCACAATCTGACAGATATGGAGTGCTTTTGCAAGGAAGAGTGGGCAAATATTGCCAAGTTAAGATGTGCCATGCTGATAGACTCCTACCAAGAAGACTGAGTGTTGTAATTAAATCAAAAGGTAATTCAACAAAGTATTAGCTTAAGGGTGTGCACACTTATGCAGCCAGCTTATTGTACATTTTTTATTTTTTTCTGTTTTTTCCCCCAACAGATTTGTTTGTTTTTCAATTGAATTGTACAGGTTATAGGTCACATTAAAGGTGGGAAAAGTTTTGAAATGGTTTATTGTGGACTCATTTTTTTATATCACAAAAACCCGGCATTTTAACAGGGGTGTGTACACTTTTTGTAGCCACTGTACATGTGTGTGCGTGCATGAGTGTGTGTGTGTAAATATATATATATATATATATATATATATATATATATATATGTGTGTGTGTGTGTGTGTGTGTGTATGTGTGTGTGTGTCTATGTGTGTGTGTAGAGATATATATATATATGTGTGTGTGGTTTACTATGACTTGCGTAAACGGCAGTAAGTAGTCGAATGGCCGATGCCCGAAATCACAGTTTCCAAGGCACAGGAAATCAAACCAAAAGTGGTCGATCATGGGTAGTCGAATGGCATAGTGCACTCGACCTTTTGGCAAGCGACATGCTAAGACTGTGGAGAGAGATCGTGCATCAGTGAGGAACAGGGAAGTAGCCTATTTCCTCACTGTAGTGCGATCTCGGAGGTGGTACATTTAATGTGCAGGGGGGGGGCTGTGCTAAATAGTAGAGGTAAACTGAGTACGTCGGGTGGAAGATGGGAGTGTTGGAAATGTTGAATACACATTTTCGTGTTTCCCGTTTTTGACATTCCGTTCTTCCGTTGTAAATTTTAGCATTATATTTCAGTGTTGTCACTGTTCAACCTGACCCCTTTTGAATATACTATAGTAAACCTGTGTGTGTGTGTGTATATATATATATATATATATATATCTCCCTCCCAGTAGTGTACGTTTTTCTGCCCCAGAACCTTTGTGACTCTTCTCTGTACCTCTGCTCTTTGCCCACTAGGTGTCACTCTGTCCACATCTAGACTTACAGTATTGGTTTATTCCCCTACCTTATTCTTCCTGTTTTCACCTTTCTCACTCCTATCCCTTTCCTTCTTTGTAGTGCTCTGTGACCCACTCCTCCTTATGCTACCTATCTCAAACCTTCTATCTGCTAGCTTTTTCTGTTACTTTTTCCTTCCTCTCTGGACTCTGTGTATCCCGTTCCGTTCGCCCTGCGGGCTCACTCTGCTCCCCTCCCTACCCCCAATTCCCACCCACCCCCAGGTGTCCTAACCTTATACTTCCCTAGTCACACCCCTTTACCCTTACAACCTATCCCGATCTTTCCCGCCAAAAATGAAACCCCTCCCCTCTACACATACTCTTTCCTCCTCCCTCCTTCCTCTACTCCTAAACTAACCTCCTCTCCTATTACTAGCTTCTCTCCTGTTCCTCAATTAACATTCTTCCCATAAACTACCACTCCCTTCACCTATCCCTCCACTTTGTATCCCCTTTCACACCCCTACAACTCCTCCTACTAATTCATTCCTTCTTTCTTTTTGCCTTATACCTATAACTCCACCTCTCCTACCCTTTCTTCTATCATTACTTTATAACTTCCCTTACCTCACTACTTGTAAATATGACTCCTTACCTACCCACCATGTTGATATTCTTAGCATTATTCTCTTACTCCCTTTATTCTTCTTACCTTCTTACCTTCTTACCTTGAACACCCACTTAAAAAAACAGCTAGACTATATAAATAAACATACATCTATCTTCCACACTTCTCTTACATCATTCTTAAATTCTACTTCCACTCCTAGCTATCACCTTCCTAAATTCCATAGGCACTCTCACCTCACCTATGCCTTACCCTCTAATAAAAAAAATGAAACTAACCCTTCTTATAAGCAACTTCACATCCAGACCTAATACTCCTACCTTACAAGACGGTGACATTCACCCCAACCCTGGCCCTACATATCCCTCCCCTCAAGTATCTAGGCCTAACTTCAATAACACCCTACTCATAGGACATCTAAATATACGAAGTATAAACAACAAAGTACCCTACTTACATGCCCTCCTAGACACTCACCACTTTGATATTCTGTGCCTCTCAGAGACTTGGCTAAAGCCAGCCACCAAAGACACTGAAATTATACCCCAAGGCTATAATTTATATAGGCTTGATCGTTCTAAACGTAAAGGTGGTGGAGTGGCAATTCTATTTAAGAACCATCTTAGCATCTCCTCCCTCCCAGCCTGTCCATCCCAGGAAGTTAGGGCTGAAGCCATCATCGTTAAACTCCAATTAAATGCACAAAAAGCCCTTTACATCATCTGTATGTATATACCACCAGGCAACAATATACCTATTTTAGAAGACTTTCTCAGTTGGGTTTCCACTAACTACCCCCAAGAAACTATAATTCTGGGTGACTTTAATATAGACTGGACTACTATTAATAGTGAAAATCCCTCCTGTCATATAAACCTACATGGTTTTACTCAATCCATCAACACTACAACAAGGCTTAACAAACCAAGTAAGAAACAGAGTATCTTAGACTGGATACTCATAAACAAAGACAATGTCTCATACAAAGTAGGAACTATGCCTGATGACCTCAGTGACCACTGCCTAACCTATATCTCTAGAGAAAAGACTATCAATACCTCCCTAACATTAGAATAATATGCTCCACCAAACACTTTAAAACTGACTTATTTCAAAATGATCTCAAAACATGCAAATGGAACCTCTTGAAATCACTTCCTCTTAATGAAGCTGTATCATTCTTTAACTCGACCTTCCTTTCCATTTTGGATAAACATGCCCCTGAATGCTCTATTAGAATGAAGTCTAATATAGCCCCATGGCTCTCAAAGGAAACAAAGAAATTAATTCATACTAAAAATAAAATTTGGGCCAAATGGAGACACCATAGAATCAGCTCTGATTTTCTTCATTTTTGCCAACTTAGAAATCTTACAAAATAAGCTATAATCTCTGACAAAAAAACTACTACTGTGAACTTCAAGAAACCCATTTCAATAAACCCAAACAATTCTGGTCTTCAATAAACAAACTCCTTTCACCTGGAACAGCAAAAACTCTCTCCCCTCTAAACGCAGACCCAGATACCCCTAACCATACGGCAAACGCTTTTAACTCCTTTTTTATAGATACCATTCAATCTCTTGCTAGACAGCTAAACACCAATAACTTTTACCCTCCAAATAATCTAGTTGACTCCCCCCACAACTTCACTCTACATCCTATCTCTACCTCTTTCATCTACAAGCTTATTCTCAAACTGAAACCCTGCACCCCCTCTTCTGACAAACTCCCTTCTCTCTTTCTTCAAAAGGCTGCTAAACAGATTGCACACCCAATATCTATACTCATAAATAGGACTATCCAAGAGGGAACCATACCAGATATATGGAAAGTCTCTCACATTATCCCACTACACAAAGGTGGTAACTCTATTGACTACACTAACTTTAGACCTATTGCTCTTCTCTCACCTCTAGCTAAGATAATGGAGAAATGTATCCATCATCAACTTGTACAGTATCTCTCTTTACACAACATTATAGCCAACTGTCAACATGGCTTTAGACCTCACCATAGCACCTCCACTGCCCTCCTTTCCTTTGTTGATACTATCAACAACTATCGTAACTCCAATCTTTTCTCCTCTGCTCTATTTATTGACCTCTCTAAAGCTTTTGACATGGTGAACCACTCTTCCCTTATTAACATATTTGAATCCCTCTCATTTGATAACCTGGCTATTAAATGGTTTACTTCTTATCTAAGCAACAGACATCAAGCCGTTCTTTGGGACAATCGTATCTCTTCACTATTGCCTGTTTCTATTGGAGTCCCACAGGGCTCCAATCTTGGGCCACTTCTTTTCTCCCTTTACATAAACGACCTTAACACTGTAATCCCTCAAGTACCTGCATCCAATATGCTGACGACTCCACTATTATTTGTTCAGCATCTACCTCTTCAGAGCTACTCTCTCTAACTCAAACTACCTTCAACACTGTAGAAACTTGGTTTACTAGACGGTACCACCTCCTCAATGCTAAAAAAACTAAACTTCTCCTTTTCACTCCTACCACTCGAGCCTCCCCATTAAATTTCAACATCTTGTCAAATGACACCACTGTCATCTCTCCTGACTCGACAACTAAACTGCTAGGAATAACCATTGATAACAATCTCACTTTTGATCAACACATCAATAACATCATCAAAACAGTTAACAAAAAAATAGGATCGTTATACCGTATTAAACCATTTCTTACACCTTCTACCAGAGCTACTATCGCCCACTCCCATCTGATATCTACTCTCTTTTACGCCTATTTTCACTAACCTTAAGAAGGCTAACCTAAATAAACTAGCAACTTGTTACAATAGCATTGCCCGCTTTGCCACCGGTAACCCTTTCAGAACACATCACTGTCATAACCTAAAACTCCTAGGCTGGCTAGAGCTACAAAACTGTCTTATGATCTCACAACTT
>NC_056742.1:379868193-379875787 GCF_019279795.1 Protopterus annectens
GTATGGATCGAATGCATTATGATTTAACTACTCTTATATTAGAATAAGGCTTTGAATATTTATTGCTGCTCTGGTTCTCTTTTGGGGGGTTAAGCCTAATCAGTCATTTGATGGAGACTTCCTGTGTTTTGACTATAATGACTCTGTGATTATGGTAGATTTTTAACTTTGGCTTCTGTCCGATGCATTTCCCTTAAATTGCTGCATTACGACTTTGTCCTGATGTGAATTACCACTGCATGTATTACAGCTAGCTTTAGGTATCATTCTTGCTTTCTCACTTTCTCATTAGTGGGATTTATCTACAGTGGTAAGTTGAAAAAAAATCATTCACAGTTTCTTTGATAATCACTTCAGTTACTGTATTTTTCATTGGAGGAAGCAACACATTGCCAGTGAATTCTTTTAAGACTGGTTTTCCTGTTACAGTATGATAATAGAGCTGGAAACTACCAGTACATCTGTCAATCTCTTCTTTTAGAAACCAGTCTGACCCCATGGCCCAGAAGGAAAAAGTCCTTACTGTGCCTCAAACTATCCATGTGCGAGTACTGGGAATGGACACTGGAGGGACCAGACTGTGGGAATGGGCGTGTGCGGCTGACATCTTCTTGCACATCCTGTTGTGGGGAGGGAGCCCAGGCTTGTTGTAACAACAACATTAAAAACCAGGTGGATGCTGTGCTGCAAATAGTGTACCAGTTGGTCACGAGGCTGCACATTTGCGGAAGCATGCATGCATGTACCTGCCAAAGGCTGCAGTTGCAGAGCTCACAAGGCTGCTGTAGGGTGGGAGGGGGGTTATGGCACACTGCCCCGTCAGCCATATTATGCTGCACCAGAGTCCTCATTCTTGTCTCCATCCCCACACTCTGGTTGGGTTGAGTCTAGAGGAGGGTAAGTCAAGTCTGGTAGATCCAGTGAATGAGGAGAACAGCTGGTGGCAGTTGATTGTCTCTTTGAAATCAAGAACCAAAATAATGAAGAATAAATGCCCCAACAATCATAGATTTGTTTATTGCTAATAAATTAAAAATGATATTTACTGATGTGAATTTTCTTAAGAAACAAATGCTGCAATTGTTAATGCTGTTTAGCTGTTTTCTTCCTTACATATTATGTGAAGAACACTACATTTTCCGTGTAAAATCAGGAATACCCACTAAAAATCAAGGGTAAATGAGAGCAGCGCAGTTTGGTAAACTGTCAAGTGAATTTAAAGAACAAATACAGTTTGCAGTGGCTTGTACAAAAATGTGCAGAACATAAGCAAACTGCCTGTTTGTCAGTAGCATGTCATTATGAGAATACTGTTAAGCAAAGTGCCGGTACCTGTTTGATGAAAAACAGAAGGGAAATATGTGCAGTTGTCTGCTGGGTAAAACATGGAGTAGCAAGTGCTGGAAGGTATCCAAGCAGATTAACTTCTAAATACTGACATTTATCGAAGGCCTTTTATGGTGGATGCGCTTCCCCATGCTAAAGTGAAAAGTCTTGTCAGATGGATAAAACTGCAGAGATTACAGACTTGTATTAGAGGAAGAAGGCTGTGCTCTTTTTTAGCTTGCTGGAGTGCCTTTTAGAAGGTATACAGCTCATTTAAGAAAAAACATCTTAAATACCAGCAGTTGATCAGGCTTTTCCCATTTTTAGCTGTTGTATCATCAAAGCCCTGGGAGATAGGAACTGCACATACTATTAAAAAAATGTCTTTAAATTGGGTGAAAGCACAAATAGGCTACCGTAAATTTTTTTTTTAATTCTCTTGATTCTCTACTTCTTGCCAACCTGTAGCCCTCCCCTGGTCTATTCAACTCATTCATTCCCCTGAATGGGACAGGCAGTTATCAGAGGCGGTCTCAGGGAGCCATCAGGGTTTTTTTCATTAAGGCCTAATTCCCTTCTGTGGTATCCAGTTAGTATCTGCATGCTAGTATATGCAAGGGCATGCTGTGGCTTCTCCGTCCAAGGCACATGTTTATGCTTATAAGTTCTCCCCAAAAAGTTACTGTATTACTTCAGCTTTAACGAGATAGACAAACATTTCTGGTCCGAATGCTGCATGTTGTACTCACCTGACTGTGGGAGTGATTGCAGCAAATCAGATTGCCTTCCTTCTCTCCCCAACAGGGTGGGCAAACTCATGTCAACCTTTCGCTTTCACTCATCCTGGTCAGCTGTTCCACTGTCTGGGCAACTAATCAAGTCCAGGTCATCTGGGAAGTAGTCAGGTCCTTGTAATGTTCAGTCATAAAGCCACTTAAAAGAATAATTTTAAAAGTTGGATTACTTTGCCCAGCCATAACTCGTGTACCTTCTAATCCAATTGGTCACTGTTGAAGAATCATTTGTAAGCTTACTTAATAACAGCCTCACTTCTCTCAATTAAATACTTGTAGCAATTGCTATGTTCTGTTAAGTTAGCAAATTTTGTGATGCAGACAGCTTTGTGGTATAAGGACTTGACAAATACTAATGCATTTGTCCTTGTGGCTAAGCTTGGTTCTAAAATTATTTCATAGGTTAGTAATTTCACAGGATGTATTTGGTGCTTTCTTAATGTTGTCAAAGACCTGTAACTCAAGTGGTCAACATGTTATATGACTGTGGTAAGTTGAACCAGAAACTAGAGCTGAAAATGTCTTTAAATGAATAGCATGTTGATTTTAATGTTGTACTCACATTGCAGTAAAGCAGGTAAAGGTGTATTTTGAGAAAAGTGAAGCATATCTGAACTATATATTTTCTTTTTTTTCTCACAGATGTACTTAATATTAAAATTTTTGCTTACATTTAAAGCTTCGTCTTGTAGTCTTGTGACTGATTCCCTCAATTTCCATCTGCAAACTGTTGAGTCTGAACAAGTCATTGTACCAGGCAGTGCTGGCAGATAGCTCATTACTGGCGCAGTTGTGTCTAGGCAGCTTACAAAAAAGCTTACTGTTAAGGCTGCTTGTTTGCAGGAGGTACGTGGAGGTGTGTGCAGTGTATGCACCTATACATACATATTAACAGATATGATGCACGTTATATATACATGTGTGTTTGTCTCTGAGCGCAAGTTGCACATTTTATTTATTTATAGTTTATCAGTAAATCTGTAACGTGTGTGTGTGTGTGTGCATATGAGCTTCTATCAGAACTTGAAGTTTGAATAAGTGACTTTGGAATATTGAGTCTAGACCATCATAATTCCAAATTGTGAATGTGCAGGAATGTTGAAATGCCCAGAGAAGTATCAAATTTTGGTATTGCTTGTGTGCCTCTATATGTAATAGTGCTGGGGTTAGGGTTATCTGTAGGTAGGTGTATGTGCTGCTGAGTGATGGGGCTAGAGAAACAGCTTTATGGTTAGAAACGGGGTTAGGGCTAAGGCTTTGGTTTGTGTACATAAGTAGTGGTGGTGCAGGGGCTCCATATTTATTTATGCTAATGCTAACCCTTATCATAATGCTAATGGTAACCCTATCCCTAGCCCCCAGCACTGTACATTAAGCTTGTATTCTGCTTATTTTATTTTCAGAATTTCTGCATTGCTCAATGTACATGTATTTTTTTTTTCGTTTTTGAGCTGATAGGATTCCTTCAGTTGTCAGGCATTCAGTATGTATGTGTGCACACATGCTTTTTCACTAATGTTCATAACTGGAGACATTACATAAGGAGCACAGAAGCACAGTGTCATCAGCATCATACCTCTCAATTGACCCTGATTTTGACTAATTTTAGTTCTGCCTCTTAATCCCTCCTAAAACTGATGACTTTTGGAAAAAAAGGTTATGAATTACAATTAATAAATAATGACAGTTGTGATGAAAGGAGGTACTGCCAGCACAGCTAGCTGGAATTTCGTAGATAATTATATGTCATTTGTGAATATCAAATGGATTCATACAAGATGCTAGTGTTACAAATGTATTAGAACTGTATGTCATGTTTATGTCAAACTGATTTGTATAGACGTTTATGTTTGAAAAAGTATTTGTAAATGCTTGTGTTTGAAATGTATAAGCAGTGTACTTTAGTGGAGAGAACAAAAATGTGCATGCACTGTTGCAACTGTTTAAATGTACATGTTTTAACAGAGGGAACTGGAGGATTAACCTCACTCCAGCAAACTTCAGAAAAATATCTGAACTTAAATCACTTTATCAGCTAGGTCATAAATATGCTATCTCACAGGTTTCAAGGCAGCCAGAGACACACAGTCTGTACTAGGAAACTTTATGTATTGTCTTTGGGGTGAACTAAGAACACTCTGGAAGCATGGAGGTATGCAGTGACTCCACATCTGAGCAAAAACCCTTGTGTGTGTTCATTTTTATGGGTAACTGCTAAATACTGCCAGCTGCCAGCAATGGGGGTTTGCATGAAAACTAGAAGTCAGATGACCAGAAATTATATTCTGCGAGCTATACCAGCAGTAATATTTTAGATATTATTTTGAGAAGTACTTAAGAGAGACAGAGCGTTCTGTATTCTGTCTTGGGCCTGACAACAAGAAGAACCATTCACTACATCATCTGCCTTACTCTCTAAGTAAGTTATTAGGGTATAGTAACTCTCTTTGATTCAGTCAAGAATATAATAAAGCTTAGTTTAGATATGGTTTCTTTATTTGTGTGAGCTTGTACTGCAATGTTTTAAATATGTTTTGTGGTTTTGAGCACTGATGTCACTGTGACTTGATAATTAATATTGTCTTGTTCTTTTATTCTTTATTATTAAATATATTTAAACCTTTCATTGTGGCTGCTCTTTGTAGAGATACTTAAGTTCTGAGAGCACTTGCATATTTATTTGGTGACACTTAGTGGGCCACCCCTTAATAGCCTTGCTTTTGGTCAAACTACCGTTTGTATTACTACTAATTTCACTCAGTATATTGAGTATCCTTGGAAGAGCCTTAAGGTAGCTGGCTGGAGTGTCTGTTGGTCGTCATAACTACTTTATAGTCTGGGCAGAAGGGGGCTTAATGAGTGAACCTGTGCCAGCCTTTCCCGTGTGTGTGTGTGTGTGTGTGTGTGTGTGTGTGTGTGTGTGTGTGTGTGTGTGTGTCAGCTACTTGGGCAGGGACACAAAGTACTGGTAGGACAGAGAGGGTGCTGGAGGCATTGGCTTAGGCACTTAGCTGAAATCTCAATTCTATAGCTGCCTCAGTGGGGAGTCTTATTGGGGATCTGGAGAAAGAGGGAGAAACCAGTTCCTGACCGACTGTGGACTCTGTGTGCTCTTAAGGGAAATTGCATTTGATGCAGAGAGCTGCATCTGGAAATACTGTGTGTGTACCTGTCATCCTTTCATTGAACGTCCCCACAGTTGCCAGTGGTGAGGATTGAGGCTCCTTAATTACTTGTCCAGTGGTGGGTCCTCAAAACAATAATTAGAGTTAGACTTTTGCTTCAGAAAATGTGTATTAATTCAGATTCTCTTAATCTGTCATTGTCTCGTGCTAATAGTATTAACATTTTAAAAGTGTCCCTGATTGTTTCTGGGTTTGTTCCTGATTCTGTTGAGATTTGTCCCTGAGTTGTTGAGAGCTATGCATATTGAATTATCGTCATCTTTGATGGAATTTTATATACTCCATTCAATTCACACTCTTGAAAAGACATCCATACTAACATGCTTCGGGCAGCTAGTCCAATGTTATATAGTGAGTTTAGTTAAAATAAATTTCAGAACCAGATGTGCTAGAAGACATACTGCAGCAACTTTCCAGTTTAGTGGAACAGGAGAGAATTATTCATTGTTTGAACACCTTATTTAGGTCCAGGAACACTACTATAGTAAAGTACTGTAGTATCTTTATACTTCAGAACTTGATCTTTATAATAATAATGGTCGCTCTACCACATTCCTTGCAAAAACCCTGATGAGAATCTGAGACTAGCCTGATGGCCTGAGTAGTTTCTTGCTGGTCTAACCCTCCTGATGGAAGCTGGTTTAACATTAAAAGCAGGCAGCCAGCCAGCATCATTGTAAAAAAGTTAGCAGTAGAGATTGTGCTGAAGCTCCAGTGATTTGGGAGGTGATGATGTCTTACCTGTGCTATGTAGAGCTGTATCAGTAGTATCATGAGCCTGTCACATAGACATTCTTTTGCAGGAAACCTAGGGCCAACTTACTGCAAAGGCTGCTTTACCTTCCTCCAGCAAAATGCAAAGAAAAACAGTTTTCTTCATGATTTTATTTTTGTGTTTCAGTCCAGAAGAACAGCGATGAGCTGAGCCAAATTTGTTTCCCTTATGAATGATATAAAAGAGGAGCCAGCAAACTATGGCAATTCAATATTTAATCAAATTAAATCATGTAAAAACATGAAATAAGAGCAAGTAACAGGCTGGTTTTGGCTATAAAAAGCACATAGCCTTCATCAGTGTAATACAAATCAATGACTCCATTGCTCCATTTTATTAACTCTGTCTGACGCTGTTCAGTAAAAATAGTCATGGATGCCCCAGGAGAACATGGTAGAATGATAAATGTCTAACATGTTCACGAGCCCTGAATCCAGCCAGCCATCCTCAACCCTTTTTCCCATTTTTGGATATGGGGTCGGGGGTTCACTTCAACAGTGGCAGTCATCTAGAACTATTGCAAAACAACATGTACTAGCAGCAGCCATAAACGTATGCAGTCTGCAAACATCATTATTATGGTAAATGGGGTGGGGCTTTCCCAGTGCAGGAGAGCATATGACAGAAACGTTATATTTTGCATGGCTGTCTTCATATTGGATCAGGAGGCTGATGCACCCTTTTGATGTTTAAACTTAAGTCTTGTTATAAATGCATTTTGGACTTTGTGCTGTCAGTATCGCAGAGGGAAGGAAGGTAGCACTAGACGGTGATAAACGTTGAGCTTGCCACTCATAATACAGCATGCTGTGTTTTTCAGCAGCATCTGTAGGGGGATATGTCTTCCTTGATGGGCAAATTATATGGTACAAGGTCTAGTTTGTTTGACAGTTTCTACCCAAGTTTTGGATCTGTTCAAAGTATCATCTAGCAGTCAAGTGACACACTGCTGGTTTTCTTGCCCTTTGCTGATGTTCTGGACACATACTTATTATTGGATGGCGCTAAAGCTGATGTAGAGTTTTCTGGACAGTTTGAAAAAAATTGCTTATAGGTGTCCATGACTGTATGGCACCCGTGTTTCACAGCAGCATTGCTTGCCATAACTTTTTCCACTGAAGTTCATTCTGTGTACTCTGACTCTTTTCTCCTTTTCTTCTATGCAGAACATTGTTGAGGGGTAGTAGAGGAGTTTGAGATCCTCTGTTGAAGTAGTACTGTTTGCCTTTACGAGTTCCTTCATATGATTTGAAGTGAATAAGATCAGTTACGAGTCCTTTGAGAAAGGATAGAGGCCAGCCACCATCATATCTGAAGAGGTGTTTGCATCAGGGGATTGAATCTCTTTTGAGAGTTGTCTGAGACAGAGAGTATCTTGTACTACAGTATCTTTGAGTGGTGTATCGTCACTTGAAACTATAGGTGCGATGCACTGCAGATGACTGCCAGTATTTGCCCATTTTGACTTTACACTGGAATGATGATTTCTTTGGGGTGACTTCACAGTAACGTAC